>NC_042991.1:3205000-3505000 GCF_901001165.1 Salmo trutta
GGGAGGAGGATTCAGGAGGGAGGAGAAGGTAGCAAAGAGCTTCCTAGGGTTAGAGGCAGATGCTTGGAATTTAGAGTGGTAGAAAGTGGCTTTAGCAGCAGAGACAGAAGAGGAAAATGTAGAGAGGAGGGCGTGAAAGGATGCCAGGTCCGCACGGAGGCGAGTTTTCCTCCATTTCCGCTCGGCTGCCCGGAGCCCTGTTCTGTGAGCTCGCAGTGAGTCGTCGAGCCACGGCGCAGGAGTGGAGGACCGAGCCGGCCTGGAGGATAGGGGACAGAGAAAATCGAAGGATGCAGAAAGGGAGGAGAGGAGGGTTGAGGAGGCAGAATCAGGAGATAGGGAAAAGGATACAAGGTAGTGGTCGGAGACTTGGAGGGGAGTTGCAATGAGATTAGTGGAAGAACAGCATCTAGTAAAGATGAGGTCAAGCGTATTGCCTGCCTTGTGAGTAGGGGGGGAAGGTGAGAGGGTGAGGTCAAAGGAGGAGAGGAGTGGAAAGAAGGAGGCAGAGAGGAATGAGTCAAAGGTAGACGTGGGGAGGTTAAAGTCACCCAGAACTGTGAGAGGTGAGCCATCCTCAGGGAAGGAACTTATCAAGGCATCAAGCTCATTGATGAACTCTCCAAGGGAACCTGGAGGGCGATAAATGATAAGGATGTTAAGCTTGAAAGGGCTGGTAACTGTGACAGCATGGAATTCAAATGAGGAGATAGACAGATGGGTCAGGGGAGAAAGAGAGAATGTCCACTTGGGAGAGATGAGGATTCCAGTGCCACCACCCCGCTGGCTCGATGCTCTAGGGGTATGCGAGAACACGTAGGCAGACGAGGAGAGAGCAGTAGGAGTAGCAATGTTATCTGTGGTAATCCATATTGTGTGTATATGTATGTACATATATATATATATATACATATATGTATGCATATGTTTTGATTTGTATGATTGCTTTATAAATGCTGTTGTTGAATGTGATATGTTTGAAGTAACCTTTTGATAGTGCAATGACTTTCTCCTTTATTATGAAAATACTTACACCCTCAAAGGTCCAATTTCTTTAACCCAATAATTAATGCCAGCCAAAGCACAATTGTCTTGTATCAGGAAATGTCATCAGACCAAAGTCACAGGTAGATCAAAACCTTGACCTGCTTGACCTTCACTTTCATAGTGTTTATATACACAATGCTCAATCCTTAATAACCACAAGCCTTACCCTTACCTATTATGTGCCAAACCTCTGGTGGCCAAGTGGTGGCATCGAGGCATCATCGGTTACTCGGAGCCCGTCAGTGACACGCCAAGGGCATGATGGAATTAGTGGGATTCTCTGCTGTGACAGCTTGCTCTGGCCAAATGGTGTAATAATCTACACCCCCCCCACCCCCCACTGAACCCTCCTTCAAATTCACCCCCCGCCTCTGCAGACACACACACACTCACTCATGCACACACATCTCGCATCAGCAACTGTTAAGAATTGTCTAAAGCTATAAAAAAATATATTTCCCCCCATTGCATTGCAGTAATTATTGAACAAATGCAGATGGAGAGAGACATCTGCATGTTAAAGTTTTGGCCCCTCTCTTATGCACAGCAGATGTTCTCCTGTCATTTACTCAAATTACGTTGTTTAGACACACGGCCACGGAGAGAAAGAGAGAGGGAGGGCACAAAAATGGAGAGATGGGGATAAAGTCACTCATTGTCTTTCTTATGCAGCACGTCATCACAAATGCTGTTTTTGCCCTTTTTTAAAACAGTCTAGCTTTATTTTACAGTCATGGAATTTGATCTGGCAATAGATTATAAGTATTGATGATCTTTTGGTGTCTGTCAGATCCGGTGCACCACTTTCGGATAGTCAATGGTGAAGGTGCATAAAGATGTGCGAATAAATCAGCACAATATACTTTTTCGTTTTTTTTAATTGCTGGTGTCTTGGAGCTAGAATTGGTATCGATGTATACTGTGCTAATGACAACATAAAAAAGAGTAAAGTAGAGCAATGTACAATACAGCGAACGAGGAAGTTGTGGTAGGTGCATGGGGACCGCCATCTTTATTCACCTCCGCTTTTGATTCTTTGATTCTTTGAGTCTTTGAATTAATCAGTGAAGGTCAACAGGACTGTAAACTATTACCAATGTACTGACATACTGTAATCTTTGACTGGGTTGATTTATCCTAACACCTGAATAACTGGATCTTACAGTGCAACATGCAAATTTCACTAAATTGGAGCCGTTGTTTGCTTATTTATCTATCTTTGTGGTGAGTGCAAGTATCTGCATTATGGTCTAGAGGTCAAAGGTCGCAGTGCAGATTTGAATTAAGTGATAACACGCTCTTGAAGATGATCTCTTGATTTAATAAGTGGGGTTGAGATTATACGAGAGAAAGTGTGTGTGTTTGTTTCCACTGGGATTGATGAAAGATAAGGAGAGTTCCTTGTTATATTTTGCATGCGTACTGTATTGATGCTCTGAGGTAGTTCCCAGAAAAACCTCTGTCCCATGCCTGCTTTGAGGTAATCTTCTTCCACTTGAGCTTTTAAAATGTTTGGGTTCTCTGTAATCCTAAAACTATTCCCCCCAAAGAGATGCTGCCATGGTTATTCTCATAGTGGACCTCTGATGTGGGGAAAGGACATTTTAAATTCACCTGTACCCTGTGTAAATGTATTCAAACAATACACACACAATACTGCATAGAATTTTAATATATACTACACCCCTTGACTTTTGACACATTTTGTTGTGTTACAGCCTAAATATGAAATGGATGAAATTTAGATTTTGTATCACTGGCCGACACACAATACCCGATAATGTCTAAGTGAAATTATGTTTTTAGAAATGTGTACAAACTAATTTAAATTAAAAGCTGTCTTGAGTCAATAAGTATTCAACCCCTAAATACTGTAAGCTCAGGAGTTAACGTTTGCTTAAATAGTCACATCATAAATTGCATGGACTCACTCTGTGTGTAATAATAGTGTTTTACAGGATCTTTGAATGACTACCTCATCTCTGTACTCCACACATACAATTATCATTAAGGTCCCTCAGTCGAGCAGTGAATTTCAAACACAGATTCAACCACAAAGACCAGGGAGGTTGTCCAATACCTCGCAAAGAAGGACACCGATTGGTAGACGGGTAAAAGTAAAAAAGCTGACATTGAATATCCCTTTGAGCATGGTGAAGTTATTACTTATACTTTGGATGGTGTATCAATACACCCATTCAAAACAAAGATACAGGCATCCTTCCTAACTCAGTTCCTGGAGAGGATGGAAACTGCTCAGGGATGTTTCATGAGGCCAATGGTGGCTTTAAAACTGTGTTTTGGCTTTGATAGAAGAAAACTGAGGATGGATCAATAACATTGTAGTTACTCCACAATACTAACCTAAATGACAGAGTGAAAAGAAGGAAGATGGTACACAACAAAAATATTCCAAAACATAGTCACTGAAGTAAAACTGAAAAAAAATGTGTCAAAGAGATTAACTTTATATCATTATTTGGGGGGCAAATCCAACACAACACATCACTGAGTACCACTCTTCATATTTTCAAGCATGGTGGTTGCATTATGTTGTGTATGCTTGTCATTGTCAAGGACTAGGGAGTTTTTTAGGATTCAAATAAATGGATTAGAGCTAAATACAGGCAAAATCCTGAATAGTTTTTTAAAACTTTTTATTATTGTTTTACTTTAGTTCATTTGGTAAATATTTTCTTAACTCTTCTTGAACTGCACTGTTGGTTAAGCATTAGATGGTCAGGTCTACAGTTGTTGTATTCGGAGCATGTGACAAATTAAGTTTGATTTGATAGTTTTGACCATCTTCCTCCTTTTTCTGTTGGCTCAACATTGATATTTGTCCTATGTCTACAAAACTGATTTCTCATATGTACTGTATGAATGTGACTTTTCATTCAATTTCTTTAGAAGCCTTCTGTGACATCTGACTGACCAACGTGATTCAGAGAGAGCCTCATACTCCCTCCACCCTCCCAATCCCAATTCAGCCCAGTCCGTCCATATGGACTCCTTCTGTTCAGCCCTCAAATCACAACTTTTATACCAACAGATGCTTCCAAACTCGTCATCTCTCTGAGTGGCTATTGAGACTTTACTTTCTGACCCACATGCTAAGGAGTTCAATTTACTAGATGCACTGAACAGGAGAGAGCGTCCAGAATACCCATACCTAATCAAAATAATATGTCAATTTTCTTTGTTGTTCTGAAATCCCGTCTGCAGTACAGTAAGGAGCTCAGCGTCTAAAGAGGCTTTGGTGCGTTTAGGGGAAAGATGGGCCATATTACAGAAGAACAGAAGCCTGCTTGATTAATGGGCAGGATAATCACCTCATCAAATCACTCTCACTTATTTGTTTAATATCGTAATGAGGGCCCCCTGAGCTGCTTTGGTATATTCCCCCTCTCTTTCTCCCTTTCTCTCTCTCACTCTCTTTCTCTACCCCTCCTCCTTTTGCTCCGAGTGTTTTCAAAGCCAACCGGTTAGGCTTGAAGCAAGCTATTCACTCTAATTCTCACTGTCCCTCTTTGTCTCTGTCTCTTCCTCTACCTCTCTCTGTAATTCTGTAATTATCTTTCCAGCACTCTCAATTGTGCCCTCTCTTGCTCTTTTTTCTGTCCCAAGCTCTTTCTCTCACCTTCTTCATTATTTTGTTTATAGAACAAGAGCAATTGGAAAAGAGGGAGAAAAAAAAAAAGAGTGCCTCCTGTTCCATCAATATGTTTGTCGCTGCCTCTCTGTAGGGACTACTCTGTAGTATAGGGGTTAAGGACATGGAATATTCTGTAGTGTAGCGGTTACAATTACATTTTAGTCATTAAGCAGACACTCTTATCCTGAGCGACATACAGTTAGTGTGTAACGGTTGTCGTCGGATAAAGCGGACCAAGACGCAGCGGGGAAATGTGCACTCATCTTCTTTATTAATAGGACAAAGAAGGAGAAACCAAAATAAACACGTACACAAAAAGACACAACGACGAATAACAGTCTGGTAAGGCACAAGGCTATACACTGAACAATCTCCCACAAAACACAAACAAAACACATACCTATATATCCTGTTATGGCTAGGGGGCAGTATTTTCACGGCCGGATAAAAAACGAACCCGATTTAATCTGATTATTACTCCTGCCCAGAAACTAGAATATGCATATAATTATTAGCTTTGGATAGAAAACACTCCAATGTTTCTAAAACTGTTTGAATAGTGTCTGTGAGTATAACAGAACTCATTTGGCAGGCCAAAACATGAGAAGATTCTGTACAGGAAGTACCCTGTCTGACCATTTCTTGCCCTTCTTGATTATCTCTATCCATTACAGTGGATCTCTGCTGTTACGTGACACTTCCTATGGCTCCCATGGGATCTCAGAAGGCGGCAAAAAGCTGAATCGTGGCTTTGCAGGCTCTGGCTGAAAAACATTAGCGCGTTTGGATAGTGGCCAGTAACAGTACTATGAGACTCAGGCTCGTGCACGAGGGGATAGCATGCTTTTATTTTCTCTCTCTTTGTACGTATACACGCTTTGCCGGTCAGAATATTATCGCTTTTTTATGAGAAAAGTGGCATAAAAATTGATTTTAAACAGCGGTTGACATGCTTCGAAGTACGGTAATGGAATATTTAGAAATCTTTTGTCACGAAATGCGCCATGCTCGTGACCCTTATTTACACTTCGGATAGTGTCTTGAACGCACGAACAAAACGCCGCTATTTGGATATAACAATGGAGTATTTTGAACCAAACCAACATTTGTTATTGAAGTAGCAGTCCTGGGAGTGCATTCTGACGAAGAACAGCAAAGGTAATCAAACTTTTCTAATAGTAAATCGGAGTTTGGTCAGGGCTAAACTTGGTCGGTGTCTAAATGGCTAGCCGTGATGGCTGGGCTATCTACTGAGAATATTGCAAAATGTGCTTTCACCGAAAAGCTATTTTAAAATTGGACATATCGAGTGCATAGAGGAGTTCTGTATCTATAAATCTTAAAATAATTGTTATGTTTTTTGTGAACGTTTATCGTGAGTAATTTAGTAAATTCACCGGATGTTTGCGGGGGGTATGCTAGTTCTGAACGTCACATGCTAATGTAAAAAAGCTGGTTTTTGATATAAATATGAACTTGATTGAACAAAACATGCATGCATTGTATAACATAATGTCCTAGGGTTGTCATCTGATGAATATCATCAAAGGTTAGTGCTGCATTTAGCTGTGGTTTTGTTTTTTGTGACATTATATGCTAGCTTGAAAAATGGGTGTCTGATTATTTCTGGCTGGGTACTCTGCTGACATAATCTAATGTTTTGCTTTCGCTGTAAAGCCTTTTTGAAATCGGACAGTGTGGTTAAATTAACGAGAGTCTTGTCTTTAAAATGCTGTAAAATAGTCATATGTTTGAAAAATGGAAGTTTTCAGATTTTCGAGGAGTTTGTATTTCGCGCCACGCCCATCATTGGATATTGGAGCAGGTGTTCCGCCAGCGGAACGTCTAGATGTAAGAGGATATAGGACTCTCAATCAAAGGCAACTACAAACACCTGCCTCCAATTGAGAGTCCAACACACAATTACCTAACATAGAAATACTAAACTAGAGAGAACATAGAAATACAAAAAACATTGAACATAACCCAAAACCCGGAAATAATAAATCAAACACCTTTCTAAGCAAACCACCACCCCAAACCACATAAAACAAATACCCTCTGCCACGTCCTGACCAAACTACAATACAAATAACCCCTATTACTGGTCAGGACGTGACATAGTGCATTCATCTTATAATAGCTAGGTGGGACAAGTCATAATATGTACAATTTTCAGCAAAGTCAGTGATAGTATGGGGGGAAAAGACAAGTATGAGTGTAAATTCACAAGGTTCAGGGACTTGGTGTCACAGATCCCTCCAGAAACGTTCATCACGAACACCTATCCCCTATTCCCACTGATTAGTATTTGTATATATGTGCCCTTTGGTTTCCATGATCTTGTTGATTATTGTAACTATGTCCATTGGTGCGTGTGAGAACCTGTGCTGTGTGTTTTTGGCTTTCGTACCCTTGTGGATTGCGCAGATGATTACGGGTCTCGTCCCATGTGTTAATCATCATGCACATGTGTTATATATTCAAGGTACTCCTCACTCTTTTGTTTGGTTTTCAACTCTGTGTTTTTGTTACGTGTTTGTTTGGTCTTTGTCCCCGTGCCTTTACACGGCATGCCATAATTTGGGTAAGAAATAAAAACACTATTACGCGTACCTGCGCTTGTCTCCCGAATCCTTTATACCAGCGTGACAGAATAATCGACCATTAAGGGAGACAGTGTGAATGGCCCGTCCGACAACGCTGCGACTGGTCCGTCCGGCGCCGCCGCAACTTCGGCAGCTGCAACTGGGCCGTCCGACGCCGCCACTACCAGTCCGTCCAACGCCACTGCTACTGGTCCGTCCGACGCAGCCGCAATTTCGGCAGCGGCAACTGGCCCGTCCAACGACGACGCAACTTCGCAGCTGCATTGGGTCCTGATCGACCCGCACTGCGTTCCTGTGATCATCCTCGAGACTGGTGTCGTTGCGCTGCTACTGCAGCGCGTCCAGGGGGGAGGTACTGTCACAGATCCCTCCGGAACTTTCATCATGAACACCTGTCCCTTATTCCCACTGATTAGTATTTGTATATAGGTGCCCTTTGGTTTCCATGGTCTTGTCGATTATTGTTACTATGTCCGTTGGTGTGTGTGAGTACCTGTGCCTTGTGTTTTGGGCTTTCGTGCCATTGTGGATTGCGCAGATGATTTGGGGTCTCATCCTGTGTGATAATCATTGTGCGCGTGGGTTATTTTTGCAAGGTACTCTTCACTCTTTTGTTTTGGGCTTCTACCCTGTGTTTTGTTACTTGTTTGTTTGGTCATCGCCCCCATGCGTGCCTTTACACGGCACACCGTAATTTGTGTTTAATAAAACCCTCTATTACGCATTCCTGCGTCTGTCTCCCGAATCTTTTCATGCCAACGTGACACATGGACTCTTCTGTAGTGTAGGGGTTGGGGACAAGGACTGCTCTGTAGTATGGGGGATATTGACATGGACTAGGGACCAGCCAGATTTTGGGGCTCATCTTTTTCTGTGCATCCAGATGCTTTATTCCTCAATCATCTCAATTTATAGATGGTTGGCAAACAACAACCCTCTTATTCAATTTATAAACCGGTCTTATCCAGCTTGAAGATTGACTGAAGTTGACTAGAGTTTGGCTTGACAGGGTTTAGATAAGCAATTCAAACTGTGAGGTAACATTTATCCTGTCTCCTTACAGGTGATTTGTATCTCCAGATTCACAATTTTCCCTATCTAACTCTGGATGGGTTCTGACACCCCTTCACATGACCTCCAGAGAGACTCCCAGACGATCTCCCTCTGAAAATAACTACATACCATTGTCTTATGTACAGCCGTCCATGTGTCACAGAGCCATCTTGGTGCCACACACCGCACCATGTGCTTCTCCGAAGAAGGAAGGGAAAATATCTCCCCATTTTTCTCTCCACCCCTCCCTCCCTTCTCCCTCACTCCCTTCTCTCTCTCCCCCTCTTCCACATTGTGAATTATAGTTGTCTCTCGATAGACATCCTCCGAGCTTGGACCCAACTGCCACTGTGGCCGCGGGCAACAACTGGCCCAAGGTGACCAGTCAGGGACAGGGAGAGAGTTTAGGCTGCATCTTCTCTGCATCTTCTCCAAGTGCCTCCCAATTTTCTTCCTTTATTGTTGGGGAGCAGCTGTTGCGTAACTGGCCCCATATGCAGCATGTATGCCGGCTATCTTGGCAGCTAGGCTCCCTAGGCTTTAGATACCAGAGTGAATCAATTCTTAAAGATGACTTGCGTGTCACATGGAGAGGGAGTCAAGACTTAGGGGCTCTGGTGCTGGAATGTTCTTTGATAAAGGGGAGGGAGGAAAAAAAGTGCATGTCCTATTGTTTTGCCAAGGAGTGCCCTTGGCAGGGAGGAAGGCATTGTTTTATTGAGATGACTTGTTTGGTTGCGTTTTCAGCTAGTAGAGGCTGTGGATGTGTCTATAGTAGCTGTGTTTGTAGCTGGCTCATTGGTCCTACATAAACCCAAAATCCCCCTTAACGAGTTGTCTGTTTTCAGCTCCATCCTTTTTTTGTTACATTTTTTAATTATATTACCCTTATTTTACCGTGGAATGTGTGAGTGGCTATTGATTCAAATCAAATCAAATTGTATTTCTCACATGCGCCGAATACAACAGGTGTAGACGTTACCGTGAAATGTTTAATTTCAAGTGAGCAAAAATGCAGTTCAAGAAATAGAGTTAATAAAATATAAATATATATATATATAAACAAAATATATGTATATATATATATCAATCAAAAAGTAGCACAAGACATTTACATAACAATAACGAGGCTATATAGAGGGGGTACCGGTACCGAGTCAATGTTCGGGGGTACAGGTTAGTCGAGGTAATTTGTAAAGTGACTATGAGTAGATAATATATAGCAAGTAGCAACAGTTTAAAAACAAATTGGGGGGGGTCAATGTAAATAGTCCGGGTGACCATTTGATTAGTTGTTCAGCAGTCTCATGGCTTGGGGGTATAAGCTGTTAAGGAGCCTTTTGGTCCTAGATCTGGCGCTCCGGTACCACTTGCCGTGCGGTAGCAGAGAGAACAGTTTATGACTTGGGTGACTGGAGTCTTTGACTATTTTTTGGGCCTTCCTCTAACACCGTCTAGTATATATGTCCTGGATGTCTGGGCCATACGCACTACACTCTCTAGTGCCTTCCAGTCAGATACGGAGCAGTTGCCATAACAGGCGGTGATGCAACCCGTCAGGATGCTCTTGATGGTGCAGCTGTAGGACTTTTTGAGGATCTGGAGACTCATGCCAAATCTTTTCAGTCTCCTGAGGGGGAAAAGGTGTTGTCATGTCCTCTTCACAATTGTCTTGGTGGACCATGATATTTTGTTTGTGATGTGGACACCAAGGAACTTGAAACTCTCGACCCACTCTACTTCCCAGTCCCATTTATGTAAATGGAGGCCTGTTTGGCCCTCCTTTTCCCATAGTCCACGATCAGCTCCTTTGTCTTACTCAGATTGAGAGAGTGGTTGTTGTCCTGGCACCAAACTGCCAGGTCTCTGACCTCCTCCCTATAGGCTGTCTCATGGTTGTTGGTGATCAGGCCTACCACTGTTGTGTCATCAGCAAACTTAATGATGGTGTTGGAGTCGTGCTTGGCCACACAGTCGTGGGTGAACAGGGAGTACAGAAAGGGACTAAGCACGCACCCGTGAGAGGCCCCTGTGTTGAGGATCAGCATGGCAGATGTGTTGTTGCCTGCCCTTGCTACCTGGGGGAAGCCCGTCAGGAAGTCCAGGATCCAGTTGCAGAGGGAGGTTTTTAGTCCCAGGGTCCTTAGCTTAGTGATGAGCTTTGTGGGAACTATGGTGTTGAACGCTTAGCTGTAGTCAATGAACAGCATTCTCACATAGGTGTTCCCTTTGTTCAGGTGGGAAAGGGCAGTGTGGAGTGCGATTGAGATTGTGTCATCTGTGGATCTGTTGGAGCGGTATGCAAATGTTGGGGCGGTATGCAAATTTCTTTGTGAATGTTGACCTGTTTAAAGGTCTTACTCACATTGGCTGCCGATAGTGTGATCACACAGTAGTCCGGAACAGCTGATGCTCTCATGCATGTTTCAGTGTTACTTGCCTCGAAGCGAGCATAGAAGTAATTTAGCTCGTCTGGTAGGCTCACATCACTAGGCAGCTCGCGGCTGTGCTTCCCTTGTGGTCTGTAATAGTTTGTAAGCCCTGCCACATCCGATGAGTGTCATAGCCAGTTTAGTGCGATTCGATCTTAGTCCTGTATTGAAGCTTTGCCTGTTTGATGATTAGTCGGAGGGCAAAGTGGGATTTCTTATAAGCTTCCGGGTTAGGGTCCCACTCCTTGAAAGCAGCAGCTCTCCCCTTTAGCTCAGTGCGGATGTTGCCTGTAATCTATGGCTTCTGGTTGGGGTATGTGCGTACTGTCACTGTGGGGACGACGTCATCGATTAACTTATTGATGAAGCCAGTGACTGATGTGGTGTACTCCTCAATGCCATAGGAAGAATCCCGGAACATATTCCAGTCTGTGCTAGCAATACAGTCCTACAGCTTAGCATCTGCTTCATCAGACTAGTCTTGTGAGGCCTGTGGGCGTCCTATAGCAAAATGAAGAACACAATCGTGTTTGTGCAAGTCTTATCTTTCCATAGTTTGTCGGCCAAACCGTTCGGATGCTACAGACCATTTTTGAAGACCGATTTTCATGGTGTCTCATGGTCTGATAAACATCGCTCTAGCTCTGTCACCTTTTACCGCAGATGTGAATGTGTTACAAAAAAACGGATATCTCCTAGCTTAAACTGACAGATTTTAATGGGGATTGTTTAATTACGCTAATTAGGTTTTCTTGTGGGCACAGACATCGACCTGAGGAGAAGGTGGAAGAGGGGGCAGCAGGCTCATCCCAGTGTCTTTTTTGGAGAGCCCCATGTACGTCGGTCCAGTATCCAATTCCTCGGGCCATGACAGAAATAATGGATTGTTTGGCTGCTTCGCCCACCCCGACTGGGTAGTAGGGGAGCTTGCCTTGCCGGGACCAGTTTCCAACCCCTGCAGCTGTCCTGGTTGTCACTCCCTGTCTTAAGGCTCACCCTGAGCTCAAGGCTTGATCCCCCGAATCAGAGGGTCGAGGGCTGGTGGGGCTCTGGGGGTCCCGGGGGGCGCCCGAGAGGCGATTCTCGGTACTCAACAGCATCTGAAAAACTGCCCCAGACACAAAGGGAGTTGAATGTGTTAACACCCCTCAGAAAATAACAGAGTGGACCTGGCACCCTGACATGAGGTCACAGAACCCAGTTTACATCCCTTAGTCTTGCAGTCTGATTGACAGGATTTACTGGACACTGCTGCTTGAGACACCTTTGCAGAAATATGCTCACAGTCTTTTCCTAGAACTTCAAAACAGTGTCAAATGTTTTATTTGACCTTCATATTAACATGGAGACCCATTGTGACCGAGGTCGGTTTGCAAGGGAGCCATGCATCTTACAATTACACCACAAATTACACAAAGAAAATACACTAGAAAAAAAAGAGAATAAAAAACAAATCTTGTTGATAACAGGTGGTAAACGTAATACAGTGCTAATATTTCATGAATAACCCTCTGTGTGCTGTGTCTGTTTTGAAGGAGAATACAAAGACAATGCATCTTTCTCTCTTTCTGTCTCTCTCGCTCTCTATCTCTCTCTCACTGAGTTTATCCCATATGTCTCAGTGATTAGGCTTTGCTCAAACACCTCCTGTTCATCTAAGTAATTAAAACTTTCGAATTACCAAGGATTATAAAATGCTTTAGATTTAATCCAGCTCTCCACGCATGGCCATGTCGATTCAGAGATCTGGGAGAGGCAAAGGATGCCAATAATGGCACCAAAAGACTGGATAGGAGTGTGTGCGTGTTTTTGGAGGATAATCCAGCCTTGCCCTGAGTGCCATCTGCATTGAACTCTCTCTCTCTGTCTCTCTCTGTGTAGCTGGGTCCTCTCTCCTCGTATATCTCTTGCCCAGATTCATGGATGAAAATACTGATGACATTATAGAGAGAGACACTGACGAAAGAGAAAAGACTCTTCAAGGTGTGCTGGGAGGCCCAGGGGCAAAGACCTGTTAGAGGGTCTATCCTGACACTCACACAGACACACATACACAAACAGACAGAAATACAGACACACAAACATGTATGCATGAGTGTGTGTCTCAGCGCTAGTTGACACACTGAAAGTTTACCACAGAACAAGTGAGGACCCTGCTTTCCAACAACGACTGTATTGTGATGCAGCTCCTCTTGGCATGTTAGTTACTTCTCCCTCTTTTTCTCTCTTTCTTTTTTCTCTCTCTCATTCTCTCTCTCTCTCTCTCTCTCTCTTTCCCTCTCTAACTCTCTCTATCTTTCAACAGGCCCATTTTCCTTGTCTGTCTCAATTTGGAGCAGTGGGTAGGGTAGGAAGGAGTGGGTAGGAAAGGCGTATGAGGGGAGCAGGGGAGGGCGGGAAGAGTAATGGAGGTGCAGAAGGACGAGAGGTCCTTTGTTCTGCCTTCCCAGGCTCCTCTCCTGAGCCTCCGAGGCTCCAGTTGCGTCAGGGGCCGGCCAGAGACAGAATCCCTGGAAAGAATCAGAGAGAGGACACAATGATCTGTCCAACTGGAATCTGCCTCCAGAAAACACACACAGAGGAAGGGGGACTGAGAGAAAGAAGAGAGAGAGAGTGGGAAAGGAAAATATGTAGAGGAGAGAGGGACATAAAAAGAGTGTGTGACATATAAAGGAGAGGCAAGAGGGAGAGGAGGAGAGTGTGTGAAAGAAAGTAATTATGTAACATATTAGGAATGTGGTAAAGCATTCATTGGAATTTGTACACACACACACACACACAGACACAGATACATACCATGACTACCTACCACCAGGTGTACTACATAGGCAGGGTAGGTAGTGCTTACCCTGTGGTAATCTAATTTAAAAAGCTGTTATTAAATGTTTTTTTCTCAATTATGTGGGTGGTTTTTATGCTCAAAATCTCCTGAGGAGTATTATGTAATGATAATGCATGATTGTTTTGTTTTTGCTCAATCTGATTGGGAGGGCCTGGCAGGGCCTGGCTCCCCAGTTGGTGGGCCTGTGTCCACCCAGGCCCAACCAAGTGTAGCTACTTACAGAAGAGTAAGATTGAATCCAAATAGTCTTGGTAGCCATTTGATTAGATGTTCAGGAGTCTTATGGCTTAGGGGTAGAAGCTGTTTAGAAGCCTCTTGGACTTAGACTTGGCACTCCGGTACCAGAGAGAGTCTATGGCTAGGGTGGCTGGAGTCTTGGACAATTTTTAGGGCCTTTTTATTAAATATTTATTTAACTAGGCAAGTCAGTTAAGATTGTAACGTTACGAGAGAGAGATGTCATCAGAGTGCGCAACAGGACACTGTACTGTCTACAATTGGGATGATGTTTACATTAAAACTTTTTCATTAAATCGATTTTAATCCGAACTAAAGTTTTGTTACTAAGGATTCCACAACTCGGTTAGCCTTTACGGCTGGGACTGCAAGTTTGTGTTCCTTTTTTTTGCGTGGATTCCGCGAGTGCTAGCTGACTGTACTACAGACAGCTGTAGTCGTTGTGGGAAAGACTCACTGTTATCTTTTCATAAAACAACTGGTTGCAGTATAGAGCCAATCTGGATACCAAGCAGATCTTGAGGGAAATCAATGAGTACCAACAGCTTTACGCTATGGAGGAACAACATACTCCTTCGTGGAAAGATCCGACCACCTCAGAAAATAACTTTAACTCGGCAAAAAAAAGAAAAACAGATTAATCTACAGACACGGACGATATACTTACCATTGAGGTAGAGGCTAGTGCTCTGGCTGTAATCCATGCAACAATGGAAAAGTTGTGTGAGGAAGTAGCAGGGCTGAGGGGGCGTTTGGAGTTCAGCCAGAGTGAAATTCTCAAGCTCCAAAGAGAAAACGAGACACTCACAGCCAAGGTAAAAATACACGATTCCGACATGGATTTTCAACTAAGGGAAAACAGGGTGATGAAGGAGACGCTACTAGACATACAAAGTCGTAGCATGCGTGAAAATCAATTTTTTTCTGGTATTCCTGAGGACGCATCCAATAATCCAGAGGGCGTGATCAGAGAATTCATGAAATCCGCATTGAAACTTCCTATAGAGACTGTAAACAAGGTGGCTTTCCACCGAGTACACAGACTTGGAGCTCGGAGTGACAAGACCAAGGGTCCCCAAACGATCATTGCAAAATTTGAACACTACCAACAAAAGGAGCTGATCAAAAGCAGAGGAAGGGAGGTTAAAGGGACTAGATTCGGTCTCAATGACCAATTTCCAAAGGAGATAAACGAACGTCGTAAGAGACTGTATCCGGTACAAAGACAACAAAAAGATGCATGGTAGGCGTGCTTTTATCATTGTGGACAAACTCTTTATAGATGGACAGCTATTCCGAGACAGCTCCATAATACCGTGGCTGTGCTAAATTCTACAGGGACTTCAGGTTACGAAAAAGAAGAAGATATGGGAACTGTTTAAAATATCTGAACATTATGAAGTGGATATGAACATACGTACTCAACTTCATGCTTGCTTACACATACGGACTTATACATGCACACACACACCTGACCTCGCTCTCTTCTCTCACTCTCTCTTTCTCTCTTCTCTTCCTCTCTCTCTATTGTCGAGAACTGTTTTATAATTTAATGTGTTTATTCTTTGTCTATCTTTTTTATGTATTTGTCTACAAGTTTATATATGTTTACAACAAGCAAGGGGAAGATATCAAAATAGGGGCATTGGGGAATAATAACATATTGTACGGAATACATTTGTACTGTAGTGAAGCCGTCTCTAGAGTAATACAAGGTCTCTTTCATGATCATGTGAAACGTCAATTGCTATGGAAATGCTGGGATGTGTTTTTCAATTATGTTAAAGGCAATTATGATGCAACTATGATGGTGATACAATATGGATTACAATTATGAGTATTAAGGCTATATGCACTACATGTTACACACAGACACTCAAACATGCAAATTGGCAGAGTTATTATTTATTTGGACATCACACATTATAGTCTTACTCTTATACAGACCTCATACACACTCTCATTATATCATATCCAATATCATACATATCAACCTACTCAGAATTGGTACACACATAATTTGTCTCAATTTTCTAACATCTGTGCCATTGGCTCACAGGCAAACAGGCAAGGGAATAAAAAAAAGATTGCTAGAACCTATTTCTTGAATTCTAAATATCAAACATTTGAAAGCTCTAGTTTTGACCTTCATAATACCTCTAATGGCAGTAACTTTACAATAACTAATTATGGTCAATTTAGCCTGAGAATAGTATCTAGTCATGGTAAGGGGTGAAATAAGTATATCTAGTTATAATTGTAATGATTTGGCAAATTATTAAAAAAGAAGATCAGTCTTTACATGACTAAAAGAAAAGGAATATAACATATACTGTTTACAGGAAACTCACTCTACATAGTTAGATGAAGTTGCGTGGAAAGGAATGGGGTGGTGAAATAATTTTCTGTCATGGACAAAGGAACTCAAAAGGTGTAATGATATTAATTAACAAAAATTTCGATCTGAATGTGCAAATAATCAGGAATGATTCTCAAAGAAGGTGGATCCTTTTGAATATGAAAGTGGATGAAAAAGAGATTTGGCTCATTAATCTATATGGTCCAAATTAGGATGATCCACACTTCTTCGAAAACATTTAAACCAATTTAATGAACTTACAGGCAACAAATTATCTAATCATTATGGTAGGAGTCTATAACAACACAGTGTTAAGTACCTCAATGGACCGTAAAGGTAATCACTCTTCAAACTATCATCACCGTGCCCTTAAGGAAATCACAAATATTATGGACACATTAGAAATAGTGGATATTTGGAGACTAAAAAACCCTGACCTAATGAGATATACATGGAGGAGACTTAATCAAGCTAGTCATCTTGACTACTTTCTTGTCTCTTTCTCTCTTGCATCAAAGGTTAAAAAAGTTTTAATAGGAGACAGAATGCAATCGAATCATCATCATCTAATTGGCATTCACATAACTCCACGTGGACGGGGATATTGGAAATTTCATCAAAGTTTACTGGACGACAACTTATTTTTAACTAAGACAAAATAATTTATAACTACATTTTTCCAGTGTAATATAGGTTCAGCAAAACCCTTATTGTTTGGGATACCTTTAAATGTACGTTCAGGGTCATTCAATTCAATATTCATCAATAATAAAAAAAGCTAATTCTGGCTAAAGAAACAAGACTAACAAGGGAAATCCACGATACTTCAGAGATACAAAATAACTTAGAGGAAAAACAAAAAGAACTTGAGGAACTTATTCAAGAACAAACTAATGTAATCTATTACAAAAATAAAGCAAACTGGATGGAATATGGAGAAAAATGCACAAACTTCGTCCTGAATCTCCAATACTGGAATGCTAGCAAAATTTGCAGAAACTCGTTACTGAAGACAGAGTCATCTATGATTCTCCGAATTATATTTTAAAAGAGGAAGCTAATTAATTTAGTCAGATGTTCTCTTTTCCGTCTCATCCTCTCCCACTGAATGAAGATTATGGTAAGGAATTCTTTCCAAATAATATATAAAATTGAAAATGAACAAATGTACAGAAAGATCAGTGTGAAGGCCAAATTACAGAGGAAGAACTTTTTGAGGATATAAAATCCTTTCAGTCTGGAAAAACCCCAGGGCTTGATGGCATACCGGTAGAGGTAGAGGTATATCAAGTATTTTTTTATATACTAAAAGCTCCATTGTTAGATTGTTTTAACTACTCCTATAGAAATGGTAGTCTGTCAGGTACTCAGCAGGAAGGTTGGATTTCTCTATTATTAAGACAAGATCCAGATGGCAAATATAAATACCCAGTCTATCTAAAAAGGAGGCAAAAATACTAGCAAAATGCATAGCACTCAGAATTAACCTCTACGGGCTAGGGGGCAGCATTGAGAATTTTGGAAAAAATATGTGCCCATTTTTAACTGCCTCCTACACCTACCCAGTAACTAGAATATGCATATACTATTATATATGGATAGAAAACACCCTAAAGTTTCTAAAACTGTTTGAATGGTGTCTGTGAGTATAACAGAACTCATTTGGCAGGCAAAACCCTGAGACAGATTCTGACAGGAAGTGGATACCTGAGGTGTTGAATTGACTTTGAGCCTATGCCATTGAAAAACAAAGGGGCTGAGGAATATTTTGGCACTTCCTATTGCTTCCACAAGATGTCACCAGCCTTTACAATGTGTTTTGAGTCTTCTACAGTGAGATCTGACCGAATAAGAGCGTTGGAACGTGATGGCCCATTAGACACCTGGCGTGCGAGTTGATGGTGGGTACTCTCATTCCGAAACGTTTTAAAAGAGAACCCAATGGTCCGCCTTGAATTTTATTCATGTTCTGGTTAAAAAAGGCCCTAATGATTTATGCGATACAACGTTTGACATGTTTGAACGAACGTAAATATATTTTTTCCGTTCGTGATGTGAAGTGAAGTCCGGCTGGCTTAGATCATGTGCTAACAACACGGAGGTTTTGGGACATAAATGATGAGCTTTTTTGAACAAAACTACATTCGTTATGGACCTGGGATTCTTTGGAAGTGACATCTGATGAAGAGAATCAAAGGTAATGGATTATTTACATAGTATTTTCGATTTTAGATCTCTCCAACATGGCGGTTAGTCTGTATCGCAATGCGTATTTTTCTGGGCGCAGTGCTCAGATTATTGCAAAGTGTGATTTCCCAGTAAGGTTAATTTTAAATCTGGCAATTGCGTTCAAGAGATGTAAATCTATAATTCTTTGAATGACAATATAATATTTTACCAATGTTTTCTAATATGAATTAATTATTTTGTTGTGATGACTTGACTGGCGGTATTGGAGGGAAACGATTTCCTGAACATCAACGCCATAGTAAAACACTGTTTTTAGATATAAATATGAACTTGATAGAACTAAAAATGCATGCATTGTCTAACATAATGTCCTAGGAGTGTCATCTGATGGAGATTGTAAAAGGTTAGTGCATAATTTTAGCTGATTTTATGGTTTTGGTGACGCCTGTCTTTGAATTGACAATACACTACACACAGCTATTGTCAATGTACTCTCCTAACATAACCTAACTTTATGCTTTCGCTGTAAAACCTTTTTGAAATCGGAAAACGTGGTTAGATTAAGGAGATGTTTATCTTTCAAAGGGTGCCAGATAGTTGTATGTTTGAAAAACTTGAATTTTGACATTTATTTGGTTTCAAATTTGCCGCTCTTTAAATGCACCTGCTGTTGATAGGGTGCGCCACAGGTGGCACGCTAACGTCCCACATAGCCCAAAGAAGTTAAAAGGGTTTTACCAGGTGTTGTTCATCCTGATCAGGCAGGTTTTTTACATGAACAATACATTGGAGATAATATACGACAACTACTAGAAATAATAGAACATCATGAAACATATAAGATGCCAGGAATGGTATTTATAGCGTATTTTGAAAAGGCATTTGATAAAGTAAGACTGGATTTTATTTATAAATGCCAGAATTTTTTCAAGTTTGGTAATTCTCTTATAAAATGGGTAAAAATAATGTATAGAAACCCCAGGTGTAAAATTGTAAATAACGGCTACTTCTCAGAGAGTTTTGAATTGTCAAGAGGCGTTAAACAAGGGTGTCCGCTGTCACCATATCTATTCGTTATGGCCATCAAAATGCTAGCTATTAAAATAAGATCCAATAACAACATTAGAGGATTAGAAATCCAAGGCTTAAAAACAAAGGTGTCCATGTATGCCGATAACTCAAGTTTTATGTTAATAAATCCTCTTACATCTAGACGTTCCGCTAGCGGAACACCTGCTCCAATATCCAATGATGGGCGTGGCGCGAAATACAAACTCCTCTAAAATCCGAAAACTTCAATTTTTCAAACATATGACTATTTTACACCATTTGAAAGCCAAGACTCTCCTTTATCTAACCACACTGTCCGATTTCAAAAAGGCTTTACAGCGAAAGCAAAACATTGGATTATGTCAGCAGAGTACCCAGCCAGAAATAATCAGACACCCATTTTTCAAGCTAGCATATAATGTCACAAAAAACAAAACCACAGCTAAATGCAGCACTAACCTTTGATGATCTTCATCGGATGACAACTCTAGGACATTATTTTATACAATGCATGCATGTTTTGTTCAATCAAGTTCATATTTATATCAAAAACCAGCTTTTTTACATTAGCATGTGACGTTCAGAACTAGCATACCCACCAAAAACTTCCGGTGAATTTACTAAATTACTCACGATAAATGTTCACAAAAAACATAATTATTTTAAGAATTATAGATACAGAACTTCTTTATGCAATCGCCATGTCCGATTTTAAAATAGCTTTTCGGTGAAAGCACATTTTGCAATATTCTGACTAGATAGCCCAGCCATCACGGGCTAGCCTATTTAGAAACCCAGCAAGTTTAGCACTCACCAAAGTCAGATTTACTATAAGAAAAATGTTATTACCTTTGCTGTCTTCGTCAGAATGCACTCCCAGGACTTCTACTTCAATAACAAATGTTGGTTTGGTTCAAAATAATCCATTGTTATATCCAAACAGCGGCGTTTTGTTCGTGCGTTCAAGACACTATCTGAATGGTAAAGAAGGGTTACGAGCACGACGCATTTCGTGACAAAAAATGTCAAAATATTCCATTACCGTACTTCGAAGCATGTCAACCGCTGTTTAAAATTTAAATTCTGATGCAAATTTTCTCGTAAAAAAGCGATAATATTCCGACCGGGAGTCGTTGTATCCGTTCAAAGACGATAGAATAAAAACATGGGGTCGTCTCGTGCACGAGCCTCAGTCCCATTGTCCGCTGATAGACCACTTAGCAAATGCGCTAAAGCTTTTCAGCCAGGGCATGGAATTACGTCATTCAGCTTTTTCCCGGGTTCTGAGAGCCTATGGGAGCCGTAGGAAGTGTCACGTCATGCCAGAGATCCCCTGTTTTGGTTAGAGATGATCAAGGAGGGCAGGTTTTGTCCTGCCAAATGAGTTCTGTTATACTCACAGACACCATTCAAACAGTTTTAGAAACTTTGGAGTGTTTTCTATCCAAAGCTAATTATATGCATATTCTAGTTTCTGGGCAGGAGTAATAATCAGATTAAATCGGCTACGTTTTTTATCCGGCCGTGAAAATACTGCCCCCTAGCCATAAGAGGTTAAGTGCGCAAGCTTGATCCCTGCAATGTCTCATTAAAGATCTAGAAAACTTTTCTATACTCTCTGGACTAAAACCTAATTGTGATAAGTGTACAATATTACGTATTGGATCCTTAAAAAATACAACTTTTACATTACCTTGCAGCTTACCTTTAAAATGGGCTTATGGTGAAGTAGACATACTCGGTATTCATATCACAAAATATATAAATAAGCTCTCCACAATTAATTTCAATAGAAAACTTGTAAAAATAGACAAGATCCTGCAACCATGGAGAGGTAAATACCTGTCTATTTATGGAAAAATTGCCCTGATTAACACCTTAGTCATATCTCAGTTTATTCACTTATGGCGCTGCCTACGCCTGACGATTCGTTTTTCAAATGATATGAGCAAAAAATATTTAGCTTTATCTGGGACGCTAAACCAGACAAAATAAAACGAGCCTATCTATATAATGAATATGAATTGGGTGGGTTGAGATTATTAAATATAAAAGCACTAAATCTCTCTCTAAAAGCTTCACTCATTCAAAAGTTTTATTTGAACCCTAAATGGTTCTGAAGTAGATTAATAAGAAAAGCTCATCCATTGTTTAAAAATTGCATTTTTGCCTTTGTGTGACGTTCGTCGTTTGGAGGAGACCAAGGAGCAGCGTGAGTTGGGTTCATCATATTTATTTTCAATGTGAACCAGCAAAAATAATAAACAATACAACGAACGAAAAGCTATGCGTGCAAACACATGCAACACAAAGACAAGATCCCACAACTTACTGTTGGAAAAAGGGCTGCCTAAGTATGATTCCCAATCAGAGACAACAAAATGACAGCTGCCTCTGATTGGAAACCATACTCGGCCAATCAAAGAAAAAACAACATCGACATACACCACATAGAATGCCCAGCCCATGTCACACCCTGACCTAACCAAACAGAGAAAAACATCTCTCTCAGGTCAGGGCGTGACACGAATAATTGAAAATGATACTTTTTTCAAAGTATCTGTCTTTTTCAAACAAGCATTGCAGAGCTGGCAACAATTTCAATTTCATCCCCCTGAAAATATAGAACAAATTTTACAATAAATATTATGGCTGAACTCAAATGTGCTGGTTGATAAAATAGCTGTATTTATGGGAAAGATGTTTGAAAAGGGTATTTTGTTCTTAAATGATATTGTAAATTGTAATGGTAGAGTTATGTCCTTCATGGAGTTGTACGGGAAGGTCTGCTCAATCCAAGAGTACAACCAGTTGATTACAGCATTGCCCCAAAAATGGAGGAGGCGGGTGGCAGCGGGAGGAGGTAGGGAACTGGTCTGTCTGCCCAATATAACGGATCAAAATTGGCAGAGGAATAAAAACAGCATAAATAGGAAAGTATACCAGTTTCATTTGAGAACCAGGCTGTTGACAACTGTGCCATACAGATTGCAAAATAGTTGGGAAGAGATTTTTGATGTACCGATTCCATGGTAAAGGATGTATGAGTTGATATGTAAAACAACGCAAGATTCAAGACGTCGTGCTTTTCAGCTAAAATTATTATATAGAATTCTTGCCACCAACAAAATGTTGAATATTTGGGGAATAAAATCATCGAAGCTCTGCAGATTTTGTTGTGAGGATACAGAATCAATATACCATTTATTTTGGTATTGCCCTCAGGTAGCCTGTTTCTGGTTTCAGGTTCAGGAATGGCTGAAAATGCATAGCATTGATCTAAAATTGACCCTAGAAATAGTACTGTTAAGCGATCTGGAGAGACCGGTTCAGTCAATTACTAATATACTTATACTCCTAGTAAAAGTATTTATCTTCAACACGCAATCTGTAGATTCTATTCGATTAGATTGATTGAAATTGTACGTTAAACATCATAGCATAGTTAAAAGATATATGTTGCGTAGAAACACGAAGTGGGTGGCCAGCAGAGATAGATGGGATGGGCTGAGGGAAGCTGAGGGTTGGTATGTGGGAGTGGAGTTGCTGTGTGAGAGAGAGAATGATGGTCAAAAAATAAAGTAGAAAAAAAAGTCAAAATTAAACATAATAAAAGTACATTTGAATGACACTAAGTGGCTGTGTTTTTACAGCTAATGTCGGTTTGCCTGAGGCTGATGACATGCAGGTGTTTGTACACATGCATATACACACACTCTCATTCAAATAAACACATACAAGAACACACACATACATGTAATAGTGCCAGACATGCACACAAACATATAAAGTAGGCATTGCTGTTATGATTTCTGTTGTCCTTGATGTCCTTTGTTATAAACGTATTATTAAAAAAAAAATAGTATTGTTGTTTGATGTTTTCTTCTGTCTTTTCCTTTTTTCTCTTTAGTTCATTCTCTTGGTTGTTGGTGCATTGGGGGGGTTCTTGGGGGTGGGGAATGGAATTAATTGTATTTTCTTTTTTTCCGGGGGGGGGGGGGGACTGTGGGAGGGGTCTCAAATGGCTGAGGGGCAGCTATTGGGGAACTGTGGGGGGATCTTGGAGGAATCGGGTTTCACAAGATGGTGATCGTGAAAAAGGAAACTATTACACATATTTTATATCACTATCATGCACACGCACCCTCACACGTAAGGATGGCTCTGTTGTGGGAAGACCGATACATGTTTGATAGTGTCTTGATGCTGTATTGTTTGTCCTTCATGTTCTAATACTTTAATGTTACCCCTTCCTTGTGTTTTTAGTAATAAATAATTATAAAAAAAATTAAAAAGTCAGTTAAGAACAAATTCTTATTTTCAATGACAGCCTAGGAACAGTGGGTTAACTGCCTTGTTCAGGGGCAGAATGACAGATATTTACCTTGTCAGCTCGAGGATTCAATCTTGCAACCATAGACCTTTCACAACATTCAATTTTGTGAAATCCATAGATTCATTTATTTCATTTGACTGATTTCCTCATATGGACTGTAACAGTAAAATCTTTGAAATTGTTACATGTCGTGTTTTTATTTTTGTTCAGTACATATGAAACATATCAAATCAAATCAAATTGTATTCGTCATTTCTTTATTTTGTCACGAAATGCATGCCTTATATCATACAATAGGCTAAATATCGGTACCAACTATCATTGAGAAATTATGACATAAAACAAAATGTGCTCTCCGGTACCTACAAAAAGAGCACTACACCGATGGTGCTTACGCAGCCACTGACCTCACCACACGTCACTGACATGTTGCCAGTCCAGCAGTGTAGTTAGTTAAAATGATGTCCTGACTCACTGAATGCACCACAAATTCTCACCACTAGATGTCCCCATACCTAAAGGCCTTCATTTAACGAGACATGTATCTGTCTTTTCTGCAATCTATTTATCCCACAGCTATCTATATATATTTAAATTAAATTAATACAACATAACATTTTCAGAAGGTTGACATTACAGTATATCATCAAAAGGGACAGTTTGCATTGGTTGAAAAGCAAATGTTATTGAGTGAAAACTCAAATTCAATGTTATTGCATGAACTGTGAACTTGAGTGCAAAACAAGCTAACCTTGAGGAAGAGGGACATGGAGGACCTTGGTGTTTGTGTAAAAGTGTTGTGTGCAGAAGCAGAGGTAGCATTCTGTCAACATTGGGAAACGTTTGCTGCTCTGAGATAGTGGGCCATTGATTTAAGGCAGGGAGTAAGGCTGTAGGTGAAGTCCACTATCACTTCTGCTGGGAAGAGCAGAGACGGGAGCCAATGTTTGCGTGACACAGAGACACATAGGCCCCAGAACAGACATGGATACCCAACGACAATGACCTCTGAACTCACTGTGGGGACTTATTGAAAATAGAAGCTACTAATGTGACCCAACCAACTTCCTCATCAGGCCAGGGGCAGAGGGAATCTTGATAGTAACTACACACATACACACATACAAAGATAACCAGAGAGTGAAAGCATCAATGTGCGTGTGCATGTGCGCGTGTGTGCTTGTGCATGAGTCTTCAGATGCAGAGACAGATGGTATTTGATTACATAGCAGACGGTTCGTGTTGTACAAATATGCTGCCTCAGTCCTACCTAAGGAGCCGTAGTTAAGACTAGCAAAAAGAGAGAGAGAGGGCTCTATTTTGGTCTGGCTCTAATGAGGTGCAAGTGTCAAACGCACGTTTGTTTGCAATTTCGTCATGTAAAAACTGGTGCACTGGAATTTTTATCCTGACCATTAACCAAGTAGCCTATGAATAAAGCAGTAATAAATTGTCTAATGTGAGTTCTTTGACATATTTTGGAGGTTTCAGCCCTGATGCGTTTTCATTATTCACAGTTCACGTACATGCATACTTAATTTTTCTTGTTCAAGTAAGCAATCTCTCCCCATCGTCCAATTACCAAAGACACGCAATATCAATGGCAGATTTTGGAGAATTTGCCTTGCAAATTGGCAACGATACAAATAGATGTGCAAATGTTATGCGTGAAGACATTTAGGCCTACGTGTGCACACAGTGCCATGGAACAAGAGAAGCGATTTATGATATCATGTTTCTGACCCCATCCTATTTAGAAATGTTGTTTTTGTTTTAAAAAACAGATTGCTTGATTTCCATTTCATATCAAGCCCTCCACTACCCTTACGCTAGGCCTATGCTACTAAGGCTGGTTCAACTGGGGAACTACCCCCGCTGATTTTGCCTTGTTTTTTGGCTTCCTCCGCAAGAAATACTGGCGGCCGTGACAAAGCCAAACGTGAGTTGCCTTGGGGGTGTGGTTCGATTTTTGTGTTTCTTGGATGTGTCCTTGCCATTACCAAGACAAACCCATCCGTCAGAACCTTGCCCACATTTGTTGCCCCCACTCAATCGCAACAAACAAACCTCCTGCAGGTTGAGTTCAATAACTACAGGCAGATGTATGGTGAGATGCTGAAGGAGGCTTTGAATAGGTCAGTAGTCTACAGAGTAATATGAGAAGACTGCAATTGCTAAATTGATATAGATTTTCTACACTAAGTATTTTGATAACTTTCAAATGTAGTTACAGGTCCCTGTAGAAAAAACAACCCTTTACATAATACCATAGATGCAGTGTCCTGCTAATATAACAATGTGCACCTTCCGTCTTTTATTCTCATTCCCATCCAATACAGATACAGTGCCGACGAACATTTTGTCTAGTCAGAGTGGTCATGCCTTCCTGTGTGGTGTCCCGTATACAATAGGAGTTCCTTGATCCTGGTGCAGAATACACAGTTCTACATCGCCATAGTGAATGATACCATTCAGTTCAGCAATAAAAAAGATGATACAAGTAAAAGTTGTGTCTAGTAAAATGTTTATGATTGCCAGGTCTCTTTTCATTCAGAGACATCAGTATCAAGCTCCTCTGTCAGTCTGGACTTCATCACATCATCTTGCAAGTCTCCATGTGCTGTGTCTCCATACATGTTTCTGTGAACTCATACAGTGCATTCGGAAAGTATTCAGACCCCTTGACTTTTTCCACATTTTGTTACATTACAGCCTTATTCTAAATGTATTAAATAAAATGTTTTTATCATCAATCTACACACAATACCCCATAATGACAAAGCAAAAACTGCTTTTTAGAAATTGTTGTAAATGTATTACAAATTTAAAACAGATACCTTATTTACATAAGTATTCATAAGTATGAGTCTCGAAATTGAGCTCAGGTGCATCCTGTTTCCATTGATCACCCTTGAGATGTTTCAACAACTTGACTGGAGTCCACCTGTGGTAAATTATATTAAATGGACATGATTTGGAAAGGCACACACATGTCTATATAAGGTCCCACAGTTGACAGTGCATGTCAGAGCAAAAACCAAGCCATAAGGTTGAAGGAATTGCCAGTAGAGCTCTGAGTGAAATGCTTGTGCTTCTAGCTCCGACAGTACACTTATATCTAACAAGTAATACAGTGGCTTCCGAAAGTATTCACCCCCTTGGCATTTTTCCTATTTTGTTGCCTTTACAACCAGGAATTAAAATAGATTTTTTTGGGGGGTTGTATCATTTGATTTACACAACATGCCTACCACTTTGAAGATGCAAAATATTTTTTATTGTGAAACAAACAAGAAATAAGACAACATAACAGAAAACTTGAGCGTGCATAACTATTCACCCCCCCCCAAAAAAAGTAAATACTTTGTAGAGCCACCTTTTGCAGCAATTACAGCTGCGAGTCTCTTGAGGTATGTCTCTATAAGCTTGGCACATCTAGCCAATGGGATTGTTGCCCATTCTTCAAGGCAAAACTACTCCAGCTCCTTCAAGTTGGATGGGATCCGCTGGTGTACAGCAATCTGAAACTTCTTAGGGCTAGGCCCCTTTTTTCTCAATTTCCGCCTGATTCCTATCTCTGCATGTTGAACAAGTGGATTACTCAAATACATGGCGCCAACTAAACTGACTTTTTGGGATATAAAACAGATTTTATCTAACAAAACGACACTACATGTTATAGCTGTGACCCTTTGGATGACAAATCAGAGGAAGATTTTCCAAAAATAAGTGAATATTTAATCGTTATTTGTGAATGTATGAAACCTGTGCCGATGGAAAAATATTTTGATGTGGTGCGCCGTCCTCAGACAATCGCATGGCCTGTTTTCGCTGTAATAGGTACTGTAAATCGTACATTGCAGATAGATTAACACAAATTTAAGCTTTCAGAAGATATAAGACACATATGTACCTAAATGTTCAATATCCATGATATTTATGATTATTTATTTGAATTGCGTGGCCTTCAGTTTCACCAGAAGTTGTCCAGCTAGAGGGATGCCTATCCTAAACAGGTTTTAAGTCATAACACAGATTCTCAATTGGATTGAGGTCTGGCTTTGACTAGGCCATTCCAAGACATTTAAATGTTTCCCCTTAAACCACTCGAGTAAACACAACACCTCTCATCACCCCGAGGACAATGACCTTAAGCATACAGCGTAAGATGCTTAGGGTCATTGTCCTCGGGGTGATGAGAGGTGTTGTGTTTGCGCCAGACATAGCGTTTTCCTTGATGGCCAAAAAGCTCAATTTTAGTCTCATCTGACCAGAGTACCTTCTTCCATATATTTAGGGAGTCTCCCACTAAACGTGTTTGCTTATTTTTTTTCTTTAGCAATGGCTTTTTTTTATGGCCATTCTTCTGTAAAGTCCAGTTCTGTAAAGTTTATGGTTTAAAGTGGTCCTATGGACCAGATACTCCAATCTCCGCTGTGGAGCTTTGCAGCTCCTTCAGGGTTATCTTTGGACTCTTTGTTGCCTCTCTGATTAATGCCCTCCTTGCCTGGTCCGTGAGATTTTGGGGGGCGGCCCCCTCTTGGCAGGTTTGTTGTGGTGCCATATTCTTTCCATTTTTAAAAAATGTATTTAATGGTGCTCTGTGGGAAGTTCAAAGTTTCAGATTTTTTTTTTATAACTCAACCCTGATCTGTACTTCAACTTTGTCCCTGACCTGTTTGGAGAGCTCCTTGGTCTTCATGGTGCCGCTTGCTTGGTGGTGCTCCTTGCTTGGTGGTGTTGCAGACTCTGGGACCTTTCAGAACAGGTGTATATGTACTGAGATCATATGACACTTAGATTGCACACAAGTGGACTTTATTTAACAAATTCTGTGTCTTCTGAAGGTAAGTGGTTGCACCAGATCTTCTTTAGGGGCTTCGTAGCAAAGGGAGTGAATACATATTCACATTCCACTTTACAGTTTTTAATATTTTAGAATTTTTGAAACCAGTTATTTTCTTCATTTCAATTCACCAATTTGGAATATTTTGTGTATTTCCATTACATGAAATCCAAGTAAAAATACATTTAAATTACAGGTTGTAATGCAACAAAATAGGAAAAACACCAAGGTAGATGAATACTTTTGCAAGGCACTGTATCTTACAAATTACACAACTTATAACCAATACACACAAATCTAAGTAGGAATGAAATAAGACTATATGCAGTTGAAGTCAGAAGTTTACATACACTTAGGTTGGAGTCATTAAAACTCTTTTTTCAACCACTCCCCAAATTTCTTGTTAACAAACTATAGTTTTGGAAAGTCGGTTAGGACATCTACTTTGTGCATGTCACAAGTACTTTTTCCAACAATTGTTTCCAGACAGATTATTTCACTTATAATTCACTATCACAATTCCAGTGGGTCAGAAGTTTACATACACTAAGTTGACTGTGCCTTTAAACAGCTTGGAAAATTCCAGAAAATTATGTCATGGCTTTAGAAGCTTATAATAGGCTAATTGACATAATTTGAGTAAATTGGAGGTGTACCTGTGGATGTATTTCAAGGCTTCAAACTCAGTGCCTCTTTTTTTGACATCATGGAAAAATCAAAAGAAATCAGCCAAGACCTCCGAAAACAAATTGTAGACCACCACAAGTCTGGTTCATCCTTGGGAGCAATTTCTAAACCCCTGAAGGTACCACATTAATCTGTACAAACAATAGTACACAAGTATAAACACCATTGGACCACGCAGTTGTCATACCGCTCAGGAAGGAGACGCGTTCTGTCTCTTAGAGATTAACGTACTTTGGTGCGAAAGTGCAAATCAATCCCAGAACAACAGCAAAGGACCTTGTGAAGATGCTGGAGGAAACAGGTACAAAAGTATCTATATCCACAGTAAAACGAGTCCTATATCGCCATAACCTGAAAGTCCGCTCAGCAAGGAAGAAGACACTGCTCCAAAACCACCATAAAAAAAGCCAGACCACGGTTTGCAACTGCACATGGGGAAAAATATCATACTTTTTGGAGAAATGTCCTCTGGTCTGATGAAACAAAAATGTAACTGTTTGGCCATAATGACCATTGTTATGTTCGGAGGAAAAAGGGGGAGGCTTGCACGCCGAAGAACACTATCCCAACAGTGAAGCACGGGGGTGGCAGCATCATGTCTGCTTTGCTGCAGGAGGGACTGGTGCACTTCACAAAATAGATGGTATCATGAGGAAATGGGTCTTCCAAATGGACAATGACCCCAAGCATACTTCCAAAGTTATGGCAAAATGGCTTAAGGACAACAAAGGTAGGAGTGGAGTATTGGAGTGGCCATCACAAAGCCCTGACCTCAGTCACATAGAAAATGTGTGGGCAGAACTGAAAAAGCGTGTGCGAGCTAGGAAGCCTACAAACCTGTCTCATTTACACCAGCTCTGTCAGGAGGAATGGGCCAAAATTCACCCAATTTATTGTGGGAATCTTGTGGAAGGCTACCCGAAATGTTTGACCCATGTAAAACAATTAAATAAACGCGTTGCTACCAAATACTAATTGAGTGTATGTAAACTTCTGACCCACTGGGAATGTGATGAATTAAATTATTCTCTCTACTATTATTTTGACATTTCACATTCTTAAAATAAAGTGGTGATCCTAACTGACCTAAGACAGGAAATTTTCACTAGGATTAAATGTCAGGAATTGTGAAAAACGGAGTTTAAATGTATTTGGCTAAGGTGTATGTAAACTTCCGACTTCAACTGTATTCATGGACGAGCGATGTCAGAGCGGAACTGACTAAGATACAGTAGAATAGTATAGAATACAGTATATACATATGAGATGAGTAATGCAAGATATGTAAACATTATTAAGTGAGCGAGATACCGTAGAATAGTATAGAAAACAGTATATTCAGTAACTCTTTTTCCACCATATAGCAGGGGGTGTAAATCCAAAACACATATGTTTTTCCAGCAGCAGACTGTGATCGATAATTTCAAAATAATTAAAGTAGTTTGCAATATCAGTTGGTTTTGTGATGAATGAGCCATCTGATTCAATAAATGATGGAGCTGAGTTTGCCTTTTTTCCCCAAATTACATTTAAGGTTCTCCAAAGTTTTTTACTATCAATCTTTTTGCCATTTATCTTTGTTTCATAATCTAGTTTCTTCTTATTATTATTCAGTTTAGTCACATGATTTCTCAATTTGCAATACGTTTGCCAATCAGTTGTGCAGCCAGACTTATTTGCAACTATTTTTGCCTCATACCTCTCAACCATATCATTCTTTTCAATTCCTCATCAATCCACATATTTAACCATTTTTACAGTAATTTTGTTAATGGCTACATGCTTATTAGTAACTGAAATAAGCAATTTCATAAATGTGTCAGGTGCAGCGTCTGCTTGCTCTTTATTACACACCATGGACCAACAAATATATCAACAACATAGGAATCACTACAAAACGTATTATATGACCTCTTATACAGTATATTAGGCCCAGCTTTGGAACTTTGGCCTTCCTAGATATGGCTACTACATTGTGATCACTACATCCGATGGATTTGGATTCTGCAGCATTAGTAAAGATGTGATCAATACATGTTGATGATTTCATTACTGTGCTGTTTGTAACTACCCTGGTAGGTTGACTGATAACCTGAAACAGGTTGCAGGCACTAGTTACAGTTACTTTTTCTTGTGTGTGTAGCTTGATGAATACCAGTCAATATTTAAATCACCCAGAAAATACACCTCTCTGTTATATCACATACATTATCAAGCATTTCACACGTTATCCAGATACTGACTTAGCACTTGGTTGTCTATAGCAGCTTCCCACCAGAATGGGCTTTAGGTGAGGCAAATGAACCTGTAGCCATATTACTTTAACAGTATTTAACATGAGATCCTCTAATCTTTACAGAAAGGTGGCTCTGAATTTAAACACCAACACCTCCACCATTGGCATTTCTATATGTTCTATAAATGTTATAACCTTGTATTGCTACCAATGTATCATCAAAGGTAATATCTAAGTGAGTTTCAGAGATTGTCAGAATGTGAACGCCATCTGTTACTAGCATATTATTGATTTCATGAACCTTGTTTCTTAAGCTACATATCTTAACGTGGGCTATTTCTTTTGATTGATACGCAGCCCATGCAGGTATCTCTAGCCAGATGGCTTTTTGATGGGGATTATTATCTTTATTATGCTAATTAGATTTTCGCCCGTTTTTTGGGTTCTCAAAAAAGTATCATAGCGAGCACACACAGTCAAGCATGCATACAGTTACAAACGCACAAATAAACACACTACTCATTTTTTCTATCTCTTTCTCCATCCTCTCTCTATGCCAGAATAACCTGAGTGTGCATCAGAGTTGCAGATGTGTCAAAGACCCCCCCCCCCTTATGCACACACACACACATACATACACACACACAAACACAAAGGTAGGTTGAATTTAAAAATGACTTTGGAGAGTCAGACATTCTGTAATCTCTTACATTTTTATTTTGTATCATTTTGCACACGCTTGCTCAAGCTTGCACTTATACTGCACATACATTCAGTTCATAGAGGATGAAGGCACGATAGGCAATTCAACTACTCTGTCTGTGGGGAGGGCCAAAGCAGTAGAGTGGGAAAAGTCTGGAAAAAATACAAAAATGCTTCAAACTTTTCTTTTAGCACTGTCCCCTAACCTGTCCCCTAACAAAACATAACCTTTTCTACATTTTTCCAGTTCCATTTAGCTGTCAAAATCCTCATGTAACAATTTCAGAGAATTGATTGAGTGCTCTCAAGTATCTTCTTATTTTTAAATTACACTACATGACCAAAAGTATGTGGACACTTGCTCATCGAACATCTCATTCCATAATTGTGGGCATTAATATGGACTTGGTCCCCCCTTTGCAGCTATAACAGCCTCCACTCTTCTGGGAAGGCTTTCCACTACATGTTGGAACATTGTTGCGGGGACTTGCTTCCATTCAGCCACAAGAGCATTAGTGATGGTCAATACCATCGAACACCTTTGGGATGAATTGGAAGGCTGCCCTGACCTCAAGGTTCTCATGGCACGTGCCAAACTCAGAATTGTCCATCTGACTGCCAAATAGTGAAACAATTCATCCCTCCAGAGAACACGTTTCCACTGCTCCAGAGTCCAATGGCTGTGAGGTTTACACCACTCCAGCCGACACTTGGCATTGCGCATGGTGAGCTTGTGTGCGGCTGCTCGGCCATGGAAACCCATTTCATGAAGCTCCCAATGAACAGTTATTGTGCAGACGTTGCTTCCAGAGGCAGTTTGGAACTTGGGAACAGAAAATGTTTCTGTGCTTCAGCACTCGGCGGTCCCATTCTGTGAGCTTGTGTGGCCTATCACTTCACAGTTGTTGCTCCTAGAGATTTCCACTTTACAATAACAACACCTACAGTTGACCGGGGCAGCTCTAGCAGGGCAGAAATTTGATGAACTGACTTGTTGGAAAGGTAGCATCCTATGACGGTGCCACGTTGAAAGTCACTGAACTTTTCAGTAAGGCCAATCTACTGTCAATGTTTGTCTATGGAGATTGCATGGCTGTGTGCTCAATTTTATACACTTGTCAGCAACGGGTGTGGCTGAAATAGCCGAATCCACTAAATTGAAGGGGTGTTCGCATACTTTTTGATATATAGTGTATGTTCAATTGGATTGGTTCTACTTCATGAAATACAATACAGCCTTCACATGGTAAAAAAAAGAAAACACAACATTGAATAAATTGGGATAAATTAAACCAATAATTACATAAAATCTGCAAGACAAATAGAAATATATATATTTTTTCTATAACTTATTAAACTCTGTATGTAATAAATGAGACTGTATATATGAGCAATGACAATTTTAGTTGGAATTACTGCACTAGATTTAAATTATAATATAATACAAAAAGCATAAACAAAAGTTATATACAACGGCAGTATTTATCACTTTAGATTCCACGTACTTGATATTTACAAAAGAAGAGCCCCAAAAAACTACTAATGAAACCATTGAGAAATAGACCCTTTTTAAGTCATAATTCGACACGCAGAAACTTCACAAAAACACACACACACTGGTGCACGTATGCATTCACACACACACACACACACACACACACACACACACACACACACACACACACACACACACACGGGACAACCAAACACCCCCCTCAGTGTGATGAATGGAGTGTGTGTGCATCAAAACTCTTCTTAACTCTGTACCTCCAGTTTTTAGACCAGTTCTATTGTACTCCAATGACAGAGTCCAGTGAATGTTGGGTAACTGACTGTCATACAGTATGTTTACAAAAGAGTTTTCCCTTCCATTCTTTCACCAGTAGTCTATGGGGACAATAAATTCCAGTTTTCCTCTCACTAAGGCCTTCTCTTGAGTCGTAAAGAGATACACCAACGACATTGTGTGGACCAGTCTGAATCCACTGCCATCAGGGCACTATGACATCATAATAAAGGGACAACTACGCCATGTTCCGTCAACAGAAAAGGGATGCTGGTGCAGTTTTCAAGGGCATCGCCCACAGAGGGGAACAGACAATACTTTTAGGGTGTGGCATGGCATAAAAACGTCTCCTCTGTGTCTTTGGGGAAAAGAGATTGGAGAGCAGGTAGAGCGAGTATGTCATATCTCACTTTTTCTTTTAATCCCTACTCCCTCTATCCCCTTCTGAGTCATGTTAGACTCGGGAGCACCCTGATAAAGATCTAAGCGATCGTTCCCTTTTTCAATATGTACAGTTTCAGCATCACATTTTATGCTCCCCAAAAAAGAATCAAAAACAGAAGACTGTTTTTATCTCCAAAACACACCCGTTCAATACAAAATGCAGAGAAATCAAATGAAATGTCTTCACAATCACAAAACCTGCAAAAACTACTGCTATTGCTTCTATTCTACTTTTAAGATATCAACAAATCACTTTTTTCTGCAATAGATCGAAAATAAGAAATCACAAAAAACACCATCGAAACGTTATGATTCATGACACAATTCCTGCCAGAGATCCTTCCCAAAGGTTCACTCTATTATTATCTTTTTTAAAATAGATTTACATTTTATAATTCTTAAAAAATACCATATTTATATCCATTTCGATAGCAATATTCTAGAAACCAAACAAACCAAAAATAAAACGCAAACAAAAAAGGTTTGTGTGGTGGTATTAAGGTCCTCATAATCCATTTAAATAAGAGTCCTTATTAAGCAGGAATAATCTGTTAATTGTAGCTGCACAAAGCACAGGAACAACTTTTTAGGGTGGGGTTGTAGGAGGGGAGGGAGGGGGATATTATTCCATGTATCAGATACAAGTGTCCTTCCTCTCCTTTGTCTTGTGTTACAGGCTCTGTTAAGCCGTTGGCTGGTGCCTTGAGACTCTAAGACAAACCCATCCCCTCAATGAGAAATCCCTCTCCTGGCCTCTCTCAGGGATTGGATCTTAAGAAGAACAGTGTCTGTGGGTGAACATAATGAAGGGAGTAGCTCTCTGTCTTTCTCTCCTCCTTTTTTCAAACGCTATGTGTCGCCTTTACAAGTCAGCAGGTTAAGCAAGCTGCTTCTTTGGATATTTTGTGACATACAGCGAACCAAAGCCGATGTGGCTGGGGGCAATGACAAGTAAGCACACACACATATTACACACACGCGCACACACATACATATACACATACATACAGTGTGTGATCTTTCAGTGCTTAGAATGTACTTATCGAAGGTCAAGGAACTACTACTAACTATATTGTATCAGTAACAAAGCCAGAGCAGGCAGCTTCAAACAAAACAGGATAACGGGATTCAACTAGATAAAAAAAACTGATCAAAACAAAAAGCTAAATATTGAATGTTAATGTATTTCACTGGAAATAAATCAAGGAATGGTGTATATATATATATTAATGTATCAATTACTGAATAAACTAGGCATAAGAACTAATACAATTATTCTGTATCATGGGCAGAGTCTTTGTCTCAGGTCTTTGCGAGGTTATACATTTCCCCCTAGGCTGAGTGGTGAACTTCCTGAACCTTGTATTGTTCAGGAAGAAAGGGAGCAGCTAGTGTTAAGCCAGATTAATGATACAGAGAAGAAGAGAAGAGAGGAGGATATTGGAGGAGAAACGTGTCTGTGTACATACAATTTCTGAACATCTGTGTGTCTATTTTTCTCTCCGTTTTTTCCTTACATTGTGACTTGACAAGGCAAGATTCTATGCCCCAGTTTTAGGCTATAGCCATACTATGAGTTTTTTTCTGGTTAGTTGACATGGTCAGGAAAATATCCCTCTCCTCCTCCCTCCCATTACCTACAGTATGGCACTGACAGAGAGGGCTGCCTCGCTTCTAGTCCTTAAGAAACTTTGCAACAAGCATATCACTACACTCACAATAACATCTGCTAACCATATGTATTTGACCAATAAAATGTGATTTGATTTCATATCTCCTCTCTCTAATATTCAGCAAGCCATCTATTTATTTACCTAGCTATATATCTTCAAAAAAAGTATTCCATCACAGAGTAGTACAGTGCTGTTGTAGTAAAAAATTATATAAACTTTTAATTTGCTTGGATAGTAGCTTCATGTTGCATCCTCTTAGTTTGTAACTAGCTTCCTCACAGAATTAACACGTTTTTATGCTGTTGAGAAAAACTCCACTGCAAAAAGCAATCATTACAGACATAACTGGGGCCTTATTTTACAGTCCTTTTAAGGTCCAACATTTACTTGGTATTAAAGTAAACGGTACTGTTAATGGTAAAAACCTAATTATTACCTAATAATTATAGTTTAGTTTCTCTGGGATTTAAGCACCATTGCATGCCATTTCATCCCTGATTATAACCACAAGTAGCTTTAAGTAGCTCCTGTTACCTCATAGGACTGTTAAAGAAAACATTTATACCTTCACTTTTATCTACACACTATCGCAAACGATGTACAGTACCAGTCAAAAGTTCGGACACACCTACTCATTTCAGGGTTTTTCTTTATTTGTACTATTTTCTACATTGTAGAAGAATAGTGAAGACATCAAAACTACGAAATAACACATGGAATAATGTAGTAACCAAAAATGTTTTAAACAAATCAAAATATATTTGATATTTAAGATTCTTCAAAGTAGCCACCCTTTGTATAGATGACAGCTTTGCTCACTCTTGGCATTCTCTCAACCTGGAATGAGGTAGTCACCTGGAATGCATTTCAATTAACAGGTGTGCCTAAGTTAATTTGTGGAATTGCGTTTGAGCCAATCAGTTGTGTTGTGACAAGGCAGCGGTGGTATACAGAAGATAGCCCATTTGGTAAAAGACCAAGTCCATATTATGGCAAGAACAGCTCAAATAAGCAGAGAAATTACAGTCCATCATTACTTTAAGACATGAAGGTCAGTCAATTTGGAAAATTTCAATAACTTTGAACATTTCTTCAAGTTCAGTCGCAAAACCCATCAAGCGCTCTTGTGAAACTGGCTCTCATGAGGACCGCCACAGGAAAGGAAGACCCAGAGTTACCTCTGCTGCTGAGGATAAGTTCATTAGAGTTACCAGCCTCAGAAATTGCAGCCCAAATAAATGCTTCACAGAGTTCAAATAACGGACACATCTAAACATCAACTGTTCAGAGGAGACTGCGTGAATCAGGCCTTCATGGTCGAACTTCTGGAAAGAAACTAATACTAAAGGACACCAATAATAAGAAGAGACTTGCTTGGGCAAAGAAACATGAGCAATTGACATTAGACTGGTGGAAATCTGTCCTTTGGTCTGAGTCCAAATTTTAGATTTTTGGATCCAACCGCCGTGTCTTTGTGAGACACAGAGTAGGTGAACGGATGATCTCCGCATGTGTGGTTCCCACCATGAAGCTTGGAGGAGGAGGTGTGATGGTGTGGGGGTGCTTTGCTGGTGATGCTGTCTGCGAATTATTTTGAATTCAAGGACATCTTAACCAGCATGGCTACCACAGCATTATGCAGTGATACGCCATCCCACCTGGTTTGAGCTTAGTGGGACTATAATTTGTTTAACAACAGGACAATGACCCAACACACCTCCAGGCTCCAGGAGAGTGATGGAGTGCTGCATCAGATGACCTTGCCGCCACAATTTTTATTATTATAATTTTTTTATTTAACCATTATTTAACTAGGCAAGTCAGTTAAGAACAAATTCTTATTTTACAATGAAGGCCTACACTGGCCATACCCTCCCTAACCAGGACGACGCTGGACCAATTGTGCGCCGCCCTATGGGACTACCGACAAGGCCGGTTGTGATACAGCCGGGGATCAAACCATGGTCTGTAGTGACACCTCTAACACTGAGATTACCAGGATGTTTACTCCGAGCATGCGCTGACCAACTGGCAAGTGTCTTCCCTGACATTTTCAACCTGTCCCTGACTGAGTCTGTAATACCAACATGTTTCAAGCAGACCACCATAGTCCCTGTGCCCAAGAACACTAAGTTTACCTGCCTAAATGACTAACGACCCGTAGTACTCACGTCTGTAGCCATGAAGTGCTTTGAAAGGCTGGTCATGGCTCACATAAACACCATTATCCCAGAAACCCTAGACCCTTTCCAATTTGCATACCGCCCCAACAGATACACAGATGATGCAATCTTGCACTCCACACTGCCCTTTCTCACCTGGACAAAAGGAACACATAAGTGAGAATGCTATTCATTGACTACAGTTCAGCGTTCAATGCCATAAGTTCCCTCAAATCTCATCACTAAGCTAGGACCCTGGGACTAAACACCTCCCTCTGCAACTGGATCCTGGACTTCCTGATGGGTCACCCCCCAGGTGGTAAGGTTAGGTAACAACACATCTGCCACACTGATTCTCAACGCAGGAGTCCCTCAGGGGTGTGTGCTCAGTCCCGTCCTGTACTCCCTGTTCACTCTGTTCACGAACCATCATTACGTTTTCAGACGACACGACAACGATGAGACAGCCTATAGGGAAGAGGTCAGAGACCTGGGCGTGTGGTGCCAGGATAACAACATTTTCCTCAACGTGATTAAGACAAAGGAGATGATTGTGGACTACAGGAAAAGGAGGGTTGAGCACACCCCTATTCTCATCAACGGGGATGTAGTGGAGCAGGTTGAGAGCTTCAAGTTCCTTGGTGTCCACATCACCAACAAACTATCATGGTCCAAACACACCAAGAAAGTTGTGAAGAGGGCACGACAAAGTCTACTCCCCCTCAGGAGACTGAAAAGATTTGGAATGGATCCTCAGATCCTTAAAAAGTTCTACAGCTGCACCATTGATAGCATCCTGTACATCACTGGGGTCAAGCTTCCTGCCGCCCAGGACTCCAAAAATTGTCAAAGACTCCAGACACCCTAGTCATAGACTGTTCTCTCTGCTTCCGCACGGCAAGCGGTACCGGAGCTCCAAGTCTAGGTCCAAAAGGCTTCTTAACAGCTTCTAACCCCAAGCCATAAGACTTCTGAACAACTAATCAAATGGCTACCCAGACTATTTGCATTGCCCCCCCCCCCACACACACACACACACTTTTACGCTGCTGCTATTCTCTGTTTATTATCTATGCATAGTCACTTGAACTCAACCTACATGTACATTTTACCTCAATTACCTCGACTAACCTGTGCCCCTACACATTGACTCTGTACTGGTACCCCCTGTATATAGTAGCCTCGCTACTGTTATTTTATACTCTTTAATAATATTTTACTTATTTATATTTTACTTAACACTTATTTTTCTTAAAACTGCATTGTTGGTTAAGGGCTTGTAAGTAAGTATTTCACTGTAAGGTCGACACCTGTTGTATTCGGCGCATGTGACAAATTCAATTTGATTTGCGATGCAGTGTCTTAGACAGCTGCTCCAGTCGGGAGCAAATCACCCGACCTCAAACAAATTGAGATGGTTTGGGATGAGTTGGACCGCAGAGTGAAGGAAAACCAGCCAATAAGTGCTCAGCATATGTGGGAACTCCTTCAAGACTGTTGGAAAAGCATTCAAGGTGATGCTGGTTGAGGGAATGCCAAGAGTGTGCAAAGCTGTCATCAAGGCAAAGGGTGGCTACTTTGAAGAATCTCAAATATAAAATATATTTTGATATCTTTAAAACTTTTTTGGTTACTACATGATTCCATATGTGTTATTTCATAGCTGTGATGTCTTCACTATTATTTTACAATGTATAAAAAAGTAAAAATAAAGAAAAACTCTTGAATGAGTAGGTGTGTCCAAACTTTTGACTGGTAATGTATGTAGGAACAAATGAATGAATGATGTAATCCTTAGTGAATGGCCCATAAATGTATTAAGATAACATGAACTCCTTTGATGTTTCAATGCTGGAGTAAACGTGGAAATTCAGCCTTGAAACAATAAGTCATAAACTCAAGCATTAACTAGTCTGTCTTAATATCAAAAGGTCACAAGCTGCATGTTTCTATGTGTGTTTGTGTATACTTGTATGTGTGTGTGTGTGTCTGTCACTGCCCCACACACCTCTGTATTTGTGCACTGCCACTGATTGCACCATGTGCTCTTCCAAACCAACACCTTTTACAGCAATGTTTTCTATTTGTGCAGAGCTTAGGGTTAAGACTCCCCCTTGTGTATTTACTTGAGCCCCAGGACTGAAGCCTACTCTCTCTCCAGTGTCTTCCCTATCAGCAGAGAAGTTCAAACAAAACGTGGACCTACACAAACAGAAAGAGGAGGGGATGAGGGATATGAAAATGAGCAAGAGGTTTTTGCCCAAATTGCTGAGAGCAAAGTAATTATATGTAGAGAATTTATACTCTTTTGGAATAATAATAATAATTTATTTTCTGTAACGTTGTCAAGGGACAAATCTGGAAGTGCCAATCTGTATCAAGCAATGATGACAAATAATAATGATAATAAAAACAACAATGACAACAGGAATAATAATATTAATAATATACACCCAATAAACACAATGTCCTAATCACAGAAAGCACACTTCAAAGTATCATGGTCGAGCTCAGTAGATGACTGATAGCAGTCCAGTTCCAGTATACCAATACAGACCAGTACTAGTATTACAGTAGAGTTCAGTAGTTAATAAAGCGTAGTGTAGTGTTGTCATCCGTGGGACATCCATTGTATTGGGCACCTATTGGGGAGTCACCTCGCATAGTGGGGAGAGCCTATTGAGGACCCCTCTCCCCTTTTGTAGTGTAGTGGCTAAAATCTATTGGTGACCGCACTAGCATTGTAGGGTCATCCTAAGAGTAGGTAGGGTACAGGGTAGTGGGAAGCCCTTGCCTGGGCATAGTGAGAACCCCTATTTAGCGTTTCTATTACATCAGGGCAGATAGATCAGGTTTCACACAGTCCAACCACCAAATAGCACGTGTTGAACACAATCCATGGAGGGCCGAGTATCTGCGGATCTTCGCTCCTCCCTTGTACTTGATTGATGAATTAAGGTCACTAATTAGTAAGGAACTCCCCACAACTGGTTGTCTAGGGCTTAAATGAAAGAAAAAAACAAAAACCCGCAGACACTAGGCCTTCCATCAAATGAGTTTGACACCCCTGCTCAATAGGATCAAAGTATTTTCAGATCAGCAGAATAATAAAAAAAAAACTAATAATAATCATAGTCATGATGAAATTAATAATAATAATAACAACAACACAATAGCTAGATAACTTGGACAGCCCAGTAGGCTTCAGATTGGGAGGAATGCAACTTCATACTTCATACATTCCAAAAAAGCAAGAAAATCTGATATAAATAAATAAATAAATAAAAACATGAAAATCAAAAAAAGCACAAAGTGTCGGGCGGGGGGTGAAGGCAGGTCATGATAGGTTACTCGTGTAAGAGCTCCTGGAGACAGTTGGGCGACTTAAAGACCTCGGGCACTTCGCTGTCCAGCTTGCAGATCACCTTGTAGATGGCCTTCTTCCAGGATGGGTCCACGTCTTTGCCTGCCACAATGGCATTGAAAAACTCACGCAGCGTGATCGTTGCCACCTCCAGGAACAGCTCTGGAACCTGCACCAAACAGAGAGAAGACAGGGGGCGTTAGTTTAGGTTCTCCTGATGGTTTGTTTCGTTGGAGCATGGTGATAGCAACACCATAGTTCTGGGTCTGATGACTGCCACATACATTGAATATATGTATGAACTGTAACATTATGAAAGCCGTGGTATATGAGACCATATACCACTGGTATGGCAAAATATTTATTTTTACTGTTCTAATTATGTTAGTAGACAGTTTATAATAGCAATAAGGCACCTCTGGGTTTTGTGGTATATGGCCATTATACCACGGCCAAGGGCTGTACCCAGGCACTGCGCGTTGCGTCGAGCATAAGAACAGTCCTTAGCCGTGGAATATTGTCCATATACCACACCCCCTCAAGCCTTATTGCGTAAGTATATAATACCTAATAATATATTATAATATTATCAGACCTTCCATTAATAATACGATTATTAAAACGTATCAAAAAGTATTTTATATCACAACTTAGGTGAGAGTAGTACCGTAATTTCCGGACTATAAGCCGCAACTTTTTTCCCACGCTTTCAACCTCGCGGCTTAAACAATGACGCGGCTAATATATGGATTTTTCCCGCTTTCAATTATTTTTTTCAAAAAAAAAAAACACACATTCTGTGACGTGCTCAGTTTTTTGGCGGCATGAAGCTTTCATTAGACCAATGAAATTGCCGAACGGGTTAAGGTCAAACAACTTTTTTGTTTACTGTTTTGATTAAATCGAGCGCTCTCAAACTTCCCATCATTCTGATTACGGTAGTCATTTTGTCACCCTCATCATGGCAAAGACACGGAGAAATGCATATGATGCAGCTTTCAAGTTGAAGGCGATTGATCTGGCTGTTGGAAAAGGAAATAGAGCTGCTGCACGGGAGCTTGGTCTTAATGAATCGATGATAAGACGTTGGAAACAGCAGCGTTAGGAATTGACTCAGTGCAAAAAGACAACTAAAGCTTACTGCTAATTATAATTTTTTTGTTACAAGCCGTGTTTCGTTAAAGCCTATTTATTTTTTGTTACAAGCCGTGTTTCGTTAAAGCCTGTGTAAAGTTAATTTGTTTCATTGTACCGGTAGGCACCTGCGGCTCATTTATGTTCAAAATAATATTATTTTTTTAAATTCAGTGGGTGCGGCTTATATTCAGGTGTGCTCAATAGTCCGGAAATTACGGTAGTGTGGTAGAAAGTAATTGTATCATTTACAGTAACACACCGTTATCACAACAATAAAGGGTTGAGTTTGTGGCTGTATTGAGAAGCCCTGTGGTGTTCTGTAACATTGTGTATCACCTGTCTCTTTAGTTGCTACTTCCTAAAAAAATCCATTGAAATATAGTGTTGTGACTTATAATGGCTTATTTCTTGCAAATTCTCAGGTTTATAACCCACCCTCCTCCTCCCCCCTTCGCTCCCAAGCTTCAGAAAGACGTCTTTATGAGTGTACTGTAAATATGACCCCACACAACAGCCTGAAAAGAGGAAGTAGTACTAAATGCTTTGGGAACACACAGACACACAGGCTCTTTAGTGTCCATAACGGCAAAGCTCATTGACACCATAGAGATTATTTGTCTGGAAAAGATCTGTGACACTTTACCCCAAGCCAGCACACATACACATGTGTAGGAGCACACACACATGCACGTCCACACACATACACACACACCTGATTGAACCAAGAAGATGACACATCTCAAACTGTGAGAGAGAGACACACATGCACACACACGAGCGTGTACACATGCACACACACGAGCATGTACGCACACACACACACAGACACACATGCACACACACACAGCCCTGGTGTATTTGGCTGAACCTCTCTCCTTCACTCAAAGCCCCAGAGCAATGCAGGATTCAGGGGTCACCTGCTTGGTTAATGCTGACTGTCTCCCTGCCTGCCTCCCTCTGCAGCCACACACACACACACACACACACACACACACACACACACACACACACACACACACACACACACACACACACACGTTAACAAACACGCACACACACACACACACAGGCAGACATGCGGGCAGACACACACACACCTGGCAGCTTACCCAAACCCCTGACAGTGCGCACTCCGCTCCTCTCCTACTGTGTCCTGCAGGTACTCATCAGGAGCGTCAGGACACAGCAAGGTTAGTGGCCACCGGAACACACACACAGACACACACAGACACACATACACACACACGCGCGCGCGCGCACACACACACACACACACACAGGCATAGGACAATCAAACACCCCCCTCAGTGTGATGGAGTGTGTGTGTGTGTTTTGTGCGTGTGCACGCACGTGTGTATGTCCACTGCTCTTTGTGTGAAAAGGTGAATCGTGAATAAGAAAGTGTACGTATGAGAAAAGTGAGAGAAAAAATACAGTGTGTGAATGTATGTGTGCAGATTCAGTAAATGTGTGCCATCTAGGGCTAACAGCAGTCAATACAACCTACTGTACAAAACACCATATCTTACTAATGGATAACACTTTTACGACACAATAAAATTAAAATAAATCAGTGTTTGGCCTGGTGTCACCTATGAAACACAGTGACACAATAAACTGGATGGCAGGAGACTGTGTCCCCTATAGACACCAGACTGGTTGGCAGGCAAACAGGCAGGCAGCGGTCCTGTGCAGTACGAGACGCAGGGAGTGCCGTATTACTAAGAATATTCCTACATGGAATTTCTCCTGATGTTTTGACTATAAAAGGACAGCAAAATGCTGACTGCAAGGAGAAGGCAATGTCAAGCAGAAAAGGGTATTGGTATTTCAGATCCTCTTGACTGAGAGAGTGGAGACGGAGCGAGAGAGAGAGAGAGAGAGAGAGAGAGAAGCAGGAGCAAGAGAGCGAGAGAGAGAGTTATTCTTGTCCCTGAGCCCTTTGTCTGTCATCGTGTGTGTGTGTGTGCTTACGAGCTGCCTGCTTGTCGTGGCCAGCAGAGAGCTCTAACTGTTGTGTCCCCCTCTCCATCCCCCCTCCTTCCTTGGGTCAGCTGTTGGACCTTTGTTCCAGAAGCATTGGTGATAGCAGAATAAAGGTAGAGAGGGGGGGCAGTGAGAGAGTGAGAAAAGGCAAGCAGGGTGACTGACTGAAAGAAAGAGGAACATCGCATTTGATGGGGGGACTGAGAAAGGCAAGCAGGGTAACTGACTGAATGAAAGAGGAACATCGCATCTGATGCTGACCTCTCTGAGTCCCACACGCACATACACACAATGCACTGTGTTCCCTTTCTGCTGGTGAAGACATCAGACTAATGTAAATGGAATAAATATTTTGGTACTGCCTCACACTGTCCACGGAGAGAAGGGGGGGGCAGTGAGAGAGTGTCCAAAACAAGAGCATTCATGTAAAGCGATATTATGCTGCTCTTGCCCAGTATAACACAATATGAGAGGAGGAGAGTAGGAGAAGAGGAGAGAGGGGGAGCCAGAGAAAGGAAGGACAAAAAAGCGCAAGAGAGTTGTTTGGTGACAATGAAAGCTGTAATATTTTACCCAGCATTCATTCATCCTGCTGTGTACCCTCTCACACACGCATGTCGCTCACCCTCCACCTCTCCCCCTCCATGGCCCAACCCAAGTCCTGCTGTTAGGGTAGTAAATATTGATGAAGGAGAAGTGGACCTATTCCCCCCCTACTGAGGATGGAGGGGGTGAGATGAGAAAACGAGGGGGTTCCATGGACAAGCGGCACAGATGAGGCATTTTAATCACTCTCATTCATCCTCTGTCTCCCTTACTCACCCCTTCCTCTCTCATTCTCTCTCTCTCTGTCTCTCTTTCCCCTTCTCTCTCTCTCATGACAGCTTGCTTTGAGACAGCGGGATAAGCTCTCTTGCAGAAAGGGGGAATCGGATTTCCTCTTTTTTTGATGAGGTAATAAAATATGGCAGAGGACAATGGCAGCTCCTAGACTGCTTGCTGGGGGATATTCACACAACATCATCCAGGCTGTCTTAAGACTGCTTAAACCAACAGCAGAAAGGTAGCCAGCCAGGGGGCCTAAATCCACTACTGTTCAAGGGGCGGGAATCTGTGTTCTGCAAAGCCTGAGAAAGCTCCTCTAGGTGACTCAGGGTATAGTGTTTGTTTGGCCAGCGTGTTTTATGCCTGCCTTTGGGAACTGTCAGGAGATGTATTGCAGCTTCTATTTGCTCAGCGCTGGACAAACAAAAAGAGAACCTAGAAGATAAGCACTGTGTGTGCTGGGCTAGCCTTGAAAGAAGCACACCACACACAGAGCCCACATGCTCTGAGTTCCCCTGGGTTACAGTGCCTTGCAAAAGTATTCATCCCCCTTGGTGTTTTTCCTATTTTGTTGCGTTACAACTTGTAATTAAAATGGATTTTTATTTGGATTTCATGTAATGGACATACACAAAATATTTTCAATTGGTGAATTGAAATGAAAAAAATTACATGTTTCAAAAAATTACAAAAAATTAAAAACTGAATAGTGGTGTGTGCATAAGTATTCACCCCCTTTGCTATGAAGCCCCTAAATAAGATCTGGTGCAACCAATTACCTTCAGAAGTCACATAATTAGTGAAATAAAGTCCACCTGTGTGCAATCTAAGTGTCACATGATCTCAGTACATATACACCTGTTCTGAAAGGCCCCAGAGTCTGCAGCACCACGAAGCAAGGGGAACCAACAAGCAAGCGGCACCATGAAGACCAAGGAGCTCGCCAAACAAGTCAGGGACAAAGTTGAGGAGAAGAACAGATCAGGGTTGAGTTCTAAAGAAATATCCGAAACTTTGAACATCCCACGGAGCACCATTTAATCATTATAAAAAAATTGAAAGAATATGGCACCACAACAAACCTGCCAAGTGAGGACCGCCCACCAAAACTCACAGACCAGGCAAGGAGGTCATTAATCAGAGAGGCAACGAAGAGACCAAAGATAACCCTTAAGGAGCTGCAAAGCTCCACAGGGGAGATTGGAGTATCTGTCCACTTTAAGCCATACACTCCACAGAAATGGGCTTTACTGAAGAGTGGCCATAACAAAGTCATTGATTAAATAAAAAATAAATACAAATTTAAATTAAAAAAGCAAACATGTTTGGTGTTCGCCAGAAGGCATGTGGGAGACTCCCCAAACATATGGAAGAAGGTGCTCTGGTCATATGAGACTAAAATTGAGATTTTTGGCCATCAAGGAAAACACTATGTCTGGTGCAAACCCAACACCTCACATCACCCCCCGAGAACACCATCCCCACAGTGAAGCATGGTGGTGGCAGCATCATGCTGTGGGGATGTTTTTCATTGGCAGAGACTGGGAAACTGGTCAGAATTGAAGGAATGATGGATGGCGCTAAATATAGGGAAATTCTTGAGGTAAACCTGTTTCAGTCTTCCAGAGAATTGAGACTGGGACGGAGGTTCACCTTCCAGCCTGACAATTACCCTACGCGTACTGCTAAAGCAACACTTGAGTGGTTTAAGGGGAAACATTTAAATGTCTTGGAATGGCCTAGTCAAAGCCCAGACCTCAATCCAATTGAGAATCTGTGGTATGATTTAAAGATTGCTGTACACCAGCGGAACCCATCCAACTTGAAAGAGCTGGGGCAGTTTTGCCTTGAAGAATGGGCAGAAATCCCAGTGGAAAGATGTGCCAAGCTTATAGAGACATACCCCAAGAGACTTGCAGCTATAATTGCTGCAAAAGGTGGCTCTACAAAGTATTGACTTTGGGTGGTGAATAGTTATGCACGCTCAAGTTTTCTGTTTTGTTGTCTTATTTCTTGTTTGATTCACAATAAAACATATTTTGCATCTTCAAAGTGGTAGGCATGTTGTGTAAATCAAATGATACAAACCCCCAAAAAATGTATTTTAATTCCAGGTTGTAAGGCAACAAAATAGGAAAAATGCCAAGAGGGGTGAATACTTTCGCAAGCCACTGTAATTCCTAACCTGCTTCCGGCCTGGGAATAGGAATGCTTCCCATGTCTTTCGCTTTGGCTGAGGGCCAATCTGGGATTTTACTATACACGGAATTCTGTGGAGGTTGAGCTCTGACAATGGAACACAATTTCTTTCAACATTTTACCAGCTTCAAATTCTGAATGGTTGATGTTGGAAACTGTTCAGCAGGGAAACAGAATCTTAACTTAAGAAAATATAAGATCTTTGTTGAGTAAAACTTCAATCAATTATCTGCAACGGTTTTGATAACCTCTTGGACTGCACTGTCAATTTGGGCAAACAGAACCGATGCCCATATCTCCCCCTTCCTCCCTGTCTTTCTCCCGCCACCCCACTTCAGCTGATAAGACAATGCCATGGCATTGGAAGAGTCCAAGAGGAGAGGAGAGAAGAGAAGGACATTAAATGAAAGGAAAAGAAAGAAAAGGAAAGAGAGGAGAAGGGGAAACCAACCTGAAAGCTGTGTAAATACGCTCCTTAAAGTACTGATAGTGGTAGGGTGGAGGTGGCCTTGGGGCCTTAGCTGCAGCCTTGAGGGGCTGATGCCTTCCTGCATTTGGCTGCTGCATCGTGTGTTTTTCCTTGTAGGAGAAAACACTTGGCTAGCGTCATCTGTGTGTTTCTCAAGGTGTCCCACAGGCAGGGAGTGAAGGACGGGACAGTGTCGAAGACGCTGCTGACAAACTCCCATCACTGCTTTCCCTCATCCCCCCAATCATATCAGGGCCTTATCTGACATCTCTCTTATCCCCTCCCCTCCTCATTAACTCTCTCCAGATGGGTAGTAGGCTAGTCAGAGAGACCTGTCCATCATGAAAAACCTCTTCATGTATGTTGTAATCTACAAAACACAACTGCAAAATTCAAGGAACACTAGTACTGCAATACAGGAGTGAAATGCAACTCTAGCTTTTGTGCTCTCTCATTAATGTCTATTAAGATGAGCAAAAGGCACAATCCTCTCTGACTGAAACACACAGCACACATTTCATTATCTATTTGATATGCTCCCCACCCCAGCAGAGACCCAGCCGGTGATCTAAATGGGGGTTAGGGAGTGGTGTGTTGGGGCCTCTTATATCAGTAAGCCAGGCAAGCTCCCAGAGAGAGACCAGGAGGCGGAAATAAAGAGGGAATCTGGAAGATAGGACAGGGACATCTGGTGAGGAAGAGAATGGAGGGAGGGGAGGAGGAGAGATTGGAAGAATAGAAGAGCCAGGGCGAAGGAGCGTGTGGGTGGGCGGGCGGGTTGACAAAGATGGGGCAGTAAGGAGCAGAGAGGAGGAGGGGAATTAGGGAGAAAGGAAGGAAGGGTGGATGAGAGAGAAAGGGAATAATGTTGCAGATTGGAGGGGGTATTGAGTTGGCAATCATTTGACTGGGAAATGGGACGTGTGTGTGTGTGTGTGTGTGTGTGTGTGTGTGTGTGTGTGTGTGTGTGTGTGTGTGTGTGTGTGTGTGTGTAAGGGGGGGTCTTTGACACATCTGCAGCTCTGATGCACACCCTGGTTATTCTGGCATTGGTCCCTTTGCCATGCTTCATTAGTCACACACACACACTGAAAATGTCCAGGAATAATGACATAATCAGCAGCTGTGCCACAAGGCAGGCTGCCCCTCACAAGGTGACCAGGGACAGAAGGTTGGGGGAAAAAGGGGACAGAAGAAGGGGAGAGGGGAGGGGAGGAAGATAATAAAGGATCAAATGGAGTGGAGTATGCAGTTCTTCTAATTTAGTATATGGCTATGGAGTATGAAGTGTGTGTGTGTGTGTGTGTGTGTGTGTGTGTGTGTGTGTGTGTGTGTGTGTGTGTGTGTGTGTGTGTGTGTGTGTGTGTTTTTGTGTGTGTGTGTGTGTGTGTGTGTGTGTGTGTGTGTGTGTGTGTGTGTGTGTGTGTGTGTGTGTGTGTGTGTGTGTGTGTGTGTGTGAGACAAGAGAAGTCAGACCACAAGGGGGTCCCATTAAGTAAGTCTACCCCATCCCTGGTGCTCCAGGCTTCAAGCACAGTTCTGCTCATTTAATAAGCACTCAGAAAATTAAGTGGCTTCCTTTGACACACACACAAACATACACACACGGTCACATGCACACTAAAGACGGGACCTGCCATATTTTTCAAACAGAGGCATTAAAGCTGCAGGGCACTCAGTGAAGAGTGACCTGCAGCTCTCTTCTCTCCTTCATTCTTTACCCTCTTTCTTTCCCCTTTCTACTAGAGGCTATTAACACAGAGATTGCTAATACTGTTTTGGTGCCTTAAACTAAAGTCTGCAAGGTTAACAGCTAAAACCATTTTTGTCACATACTCTCACAGCAACCTACAGTGCCAGTTACAGTAACACATTGTGAAACCAGGATAATGAAGATATAAATAAGTGTGAGCCTTACAGGCTGATTAGAGTGTTGCTCCTCCTTGCTCTCCTCAGGTCATCATTACTGTTCTCTATTAGACACTACAGTATGCCTGCCAGAAACATGTCAAATTTCTCTCTCTCTTTGTATCTGTCTATTTATTTTTCACACACACACACACACACACACACACACACACACACACACACACACACACACACACACACACACACACACACACACACACACACACACACACACACAAGGCTTTTATTGAAGACACTACACCTGTGTGTGTCTGCTCTGTGTCCACTGGACATGACCTTTCAACCCCACAGCCCCCAGGGTTAAATGCAGGTCAGGGAGATGACCCACACACACAAACACACCACACCACACACACACACCACACCAAACACACCCGCTGTGTACCAGAGAGGAATGAGAGAATGAGACCGACAGAAGGGAAGAGGACAGGCATTACCCTCCTGGAAGAGAGCAAATTTGGCCCCAACAGGGAGGAGAGGAGAGTGAGGGAGCAAAGGGGAAGGAGATGTGAAGCTTAAGCAGTGCTATGGGGCACGGCAGTTGGAGCGACCCTGACCTTGGGACTATAAGTCTGACAAAAATGTGTTATTCACATAGAGTGCTATTTAGGTGGTCCTTTACATGTGAGAGTTTTGAGTAAATGTAAGATGAAACATTTTTTTTAAATCGGTGCAAACACCTTTTAACTTGGAGCTAAAAGATTCCATCTGCAATCCAATCGCACAATGCTGGGTTGTCAATCCAACATAATTGTATGTAAGGTGATATACTTATTGAGTCATGAAAGAGGAAGGCATCACAAAACATTTCTGATATCTGGGACTTGAAAAATACTCATCTCAAAACTACATTTTGCAGATAGAACCTTACAGTCCCAAGTCTTTGATTATTCATATCATAGGTTCTGGTCCTCTTTTAAAATACTTAGTTTTTTTTCACCACTTTTTGAGAAGAATGCTCTTTATGCTCTTTATGGTAGAAACAAATAAATACAGGTGCCTTAGGAGAGGCATTTTGTCTTGTTTTATGTGAATATGAAAACCCCCATCGAAGGGGTATTCACAAAAATTATAAACTTACCACATTGTATTGACAACTAGCAAGTAATTTATTGACTTTGGGTGTCAGAGACCAGACCAATATATCAGTTTACTCATCCAGAGCTAAGCTTTAGCAAGGATATAGTGTATTTGTCATGTTAGGGAACTATTGCTTAAAAAAATGTGAGATGAAAATGTATTAATATAGTTGATGATGAGACTAGAAAGAAGGAAGGGGGGGCTCCCGAGTGGTGCAGTGGTCTAAGGCACTGCATCGCAGTGCTAGCTGTGCCACTAGAGATCCTGGTTCGAGTCCAGGCTCTGTCACAGCCGGCCGCTGCGACAGATGACCTTAATGGGTTATGAAAGAAAAATTCACTACAAAACCTTTCTGAGATCTGGAATTTGAAAACTGTAATGCTCAATATCTCAGAACTATGCTTTGTGCAGATAAAACCTTATGGTCTCAAGACAGCATCTGGTCTTAGCCTCTCTTAAGGCACCATTAATGGACAGGGACTGGAGAGAGAGATGGAGAAGAGATAGGGATGGATACAAGGGAGAAGGAAGGAGCGATTTAGAGGAAAGAGGTAAAGCCAAGTTTCACTTGAACGGACAATAAAGTTTTCTATAACTTGGGGATTTTGTCGTTGATGAACAGAAAACCCCTTGGCTATGAGAGAGTACAAACCGTGGGAGGGCCGTATCAATTCAAACAGAGGGATGACAGACGGATGGATAGACAAAAGAGGAAAAGAGACAAAAGTAGTGAGAGACGTCTTTCCAATACGAGGGAGTAGCTGGTAAGGGTGGACACATGATACCTTGAAGATGAGTGTGTGTGTGTGTGTGTGTGTTGTCATTGGTACTTCACTCTCTAAAGACAGAGATCATAGGGACTTCCTCCTTTAAATGCTCTGTAGGGTGTGTCCCCGTGCGTGTGTGTGTGATGTGGGAGGGAGGCCACTGACAATGGAAACTTGGCCTAGTCCCTCTTATGGAAATATGAGACGTTCCCTGAGCCATCATAAAAATGTATCTTCATCGCCCCCCACCCCTACTCTCTCTGTCTCTATTTCTGACACTTTTTCTCCCACCATTCCATTTATCACCCCCCACCATTCAGCCTTATGAAAGGGGGATAGGAAATTGAGAGATATAGAAGAGAGGGCGACAGAGAGGAAGAGAAAGCGTTTTGATGTTTTGGGGTGTCAGGGAAGCACAGAAAGGAAAGTTGCCTTATGAATGGGGGAGTTTGACTTTTACGGTTAGAACAAATCTGGGAGGAGCACGGGGGTTAGACGGGGTATCTTGATGATGGGGCGAAAGAGAAGAGATATGAAAGAGAGAAGAGGGGAAGAAAGAAAGAGAGAGGGCTGAGAAAAAAGGATAGCGAGAGAGAGAGCTGGGGCAGGTAATTAACACAGGTTCTTTAATTACAGCTGGTGTTCACTGTGCCAGAAGGAATGTGGCAATTATTCCATAAAAACTTCCTAATGGGGGGAAAACAGAAAGAATGAAAGGAGAGAGGCAACAGAAGGAAGAGAGAAAGAAAGAGGGGAGAGAAATGAAAGAGAAGAGGAAACAATAACTACAAAAGAAGAGCTCAGAGGGAGACGGGCGTGTATTAGTGGAGCACAGTGACAGAGCAGAATATCATCAAACAAGAAAAAACACAGACCTGTGTGTGTGTGTGTGTGTCTTGTGAGTCAGAGATGTAAGGTGTAGATGGAAATATACTGGATGTGTATCTAGATGCACCCAAGGCCCTTTTCTATAGATCACTTCCCTTCCTTCTCCTCCTTGGGGGCATCTAGATACAAATCCAGTATATTTCTATCTACACCTCACATCTCTGACTCACAAGGCACGCACACACACACACACACACACAGACACACACACACACCAGACAGACAAAACACGCATGCACTGGCAGACTTCACACTGGCCAAGGCAGTTCGTTTGTGTCGGGGTGGTGTATTTGCATCGCTGGGCAAATTTTTCTTGTGCTCCTCTGTAATCAGCTCTTATATCTCCCAGACACCTGCCGCGAAAAACCTTAATATGCAAAACGTCTACACCCTCCTCCCCCACACCCCCGTACCAGCTCCTCAGTCAATAGAAGACTTATTCACCTGCACCATCTCTTTCTCTCCCTCTCTCTCCCTCTCCCTCTCTCTGTCTGCTTGCAAATTTCTACATTCATGTATGTAAATTGAGAGTTTCCTAAGCCAGGCCAAGGCTAGTTTCCTGGTACAGGAGAAGAATGCCTGGTCTGTCTTGTCTGATTTGAGTTGGGGAACTTGGGTTGCTGTTATGCTGTACATTTTGGCCTTATGACTTCATATGGAAGTGCTTCTGTTCCTCCTAGAGTAGTTCAAATCCCAAAGAGGGCCAAGAGTGTATGGGGGAGGTGTGTGTGTGTGTTTATGTGTGTGTGTGGGTGTGAGGAGAGAAGAAGAGCCCCAACAGACACATAACGGACATAGGAGAGGGAGAGAGAGGCACTTTAAATGTGAGCGCTGCAGAATTCCCCTACCACAAGGGCACTCTCCGCAAAGCGTTGTCTTTCTCTTCTCTTATCCTTCTTTCTCCCTCTCTCTGCCCTTTTTCTCCCCCTTTCCATCTTCTCTCTATTCCCCCGCTCTCCCTCTACATCACTCCCCTATCTATCCATCTTCCTCTCTGCCTGTCTTTTTTCTCTCTCTCCCTCTTCCTTTTGCAAAAACAGTGGGACGCTTAACCTTGACAACAGTGAGATTTTCCCTCCTGAAAGTGACACACAAACACACACACATGCGCACACACACACACACTGGAGAAGTGCATTGCCAGCACGGCGGCCGGTCCAAGGGACGGCTGTACCCTTCGAGGTGAGCAGGACACTGGGAAATGCAGCAACAACAAAACACACACACCCACTACTTCAGGCCATTCTCAGCTGCAGACTTTTAAAGGACTGTTGTCAGCTGACATTGAAGGCATATTGTGCTGGACTTGACGTTCTGCCATGTTTCATAAGCCTTTAGAACACCCTTACTGTAGTTCTCTCTGAGAGGGTGTTTTTTAATTTGCGTTTTTTGTTTTTGATAAGCCACGGAGTTGCAGGACTGATTGCAGGTTGACTTGTCTGGTTCGGCTAGCTAGCTATTTTTTGCATTTAAAATATGCATCTCAGCACTGGTTGCTTCTTGATCAATGAAACCTGACTGCATTACTGAAATGGCAGAGAGCTCATAGGGAGGATGACGACTGCTCTGGACTGATGTGTGCTGGGCTGTTAGCGCTGTAGCAGCAGCAGAGGAATCACCCAAGTAGGTGCTACACGTTAGTTGTGGAGGACTATCAAGTCCAGGCTACAGAGAGGCTGAGCGGAGGGCGACATCAGGGTCAGCAAGCCAACTCCATCACCATCATCTGGCATCAACTCCATCACCATCATCTAACTCAGTTTAGGAGCCTGAGATCGCTGATCTACTGAGGGAGGCCTGCTCTAGACTATGACAATGTAATCCTGTCCTTTGTTTTGTTATGTGTTATATGTGTAACCCAAGTATGCCTAGTAGGCTATGTCTACTGTGTAGCCTAGGCCTACTAGGACATACTTGCAAACATTAGAAAAAGTTTAAGTTTAACCTGGATCTCCGTCGCAAAGTACGGATCAGCCAATTCAAATCTTTGACGTAGTTGCACGTGGTCAAAAGCTATGTTAGCTGTTCGACTGATTGGTCATACACCTCAGTGTAGAGCCCCTACCCTCTGGGCAAAAATGTGTTGAATCAACATTGTTTCCACGTTATTTCAACCCCCCAAAAACTATGTGATGACGTTGAATCAACGTGAAAAACTGAATTTGCAAAAAGTCATCACCGTAAGGGCATTTCATATTATTTTCACCCAACTTTTAACCTAAATCCAATAAAAATGTGAACTTTTTTGTTGATTCACGTTGAATTCACATTAGTTGAGAACTCAACCACATGTAAATCAAAACTAGACGTCGAACTGATGTCTGTGCCCAGTGGTTAGCTCCTCGTATTTGTCGCAGATTGTGGCAAGGGTGCGAATCCCACATGATCCCCCCCTTTGAAATGTATAACTACGTTCATAAGTTCATAGTTTTTGAGTGTGTTGAGAAGAAAAGTGTAGCGAAAACCTTTTAAATTAAGATTACGAATACATTTAATGAGGAGCTTCTTGTTGGAGTCCCTCTTGCAGACCAACACATACAGTAGGTACTGGCACTGCTACATAAATAATCGTTGCTACTATAGGCTATATTACATAAATGTTTTATATGCATAATAATAATCATCCACTTTGTCACATATGGGTTATTTTAATCAAGGATCAAGGACCAACAGTGTTTTCCTTAACAAAAATGCTTGACGCGAGGGGGGCTCAAACCCACAGTTAATGTGCCCTGTCAATGAAGCAATGATGAAGACAGTATATGACAACTTAAATGTTGTATAGACCTACTTTATCTTTTTGCCTTAAAAGCACATGTACAGTATATCTGAAACGGATGAGCAAAAACGTGGGATTTTGTCATATATGTGAAAACTTCTAACGTTAGTAGCTAGTAGCCTAGTCAAGGATGCATCATCTTGAAATATTGGCACTCTACACTTGAGACAGACCAAGTAGAATTAAAGTATAATTGTCAGCTAGTGAGGTTACCATGGGCCTAACGTGTACCAGGTTATCTGGTGGGACCAGCTCCAATGTAACGTTCTATCACGTGCAACGACGTCGACAATTGTAATTGGCTGATGCCAATGAGGTCCAGGCTAAACTGTAAACTTTTTCTAATGTTCTGAGGTATGGACCCAGTATGTTTATGTTTGTTCATTTCTTAACTATTTATTTAAGAGGACCACAATTCATCCTTGTTGATTTTAAATACATGCACGTGTGGTTGTATTGTGTTTTAAATTGTCAAAGAAATCTATCTAGTCCACTAAGGGAAACTCACCCTTTCTAGGTAGTGTATGTATACTGTATGTTTGGTCTCAGGACACTTTTGTTGTACATAAAAAACAAATACTGAGTGAGCTGATCAGTAGTGAGTAGTACTGAATAAGTGTCGCACTTAATGGTGTCCTACCTCAACAACATTAGCCTTATTAAGCTGTGCATCACATTAGTATTCAGGCGAGGCTATGATCGCACAGCAGTAAATGGGTGTCGCACTAAAAGCGGTTCTACCTCAAAGTCATTGGCCTTGTTGTAGTGCATGTTGAGGGCTCGGTAGAGCTCACAGTCGCGGCTGACACTCATCTCCTCCACTCCGGTGACACCGTCGTTGATAGCCTGCCGGGCAAACTTCTCCATCTGGATGTAGTAGAACTCCCGGAAGTTACTGAACCACTTGATGAGCTGGGACGTGATGCAGCGGTTAAACTATGGGAGAGGAGAGAGAGGAGAGAGGCTTTAATAATAAGGATTATATGATAATACTGTTAGAATGTATTATACACACTATAGTCGTTAACAGGATTGGGATCAATTCAGAATTTTGGAATTAACCTCAATTCAACTCATAAATTGAAATTTGAATTGAATGGCCACACCTCATAGGATGTAGAAATTGAATTTGAGTTTGTGACAGGAAGTAGAATTTAATTCAGTGCAATTCAACGAAATTCCACTCAGTCATAGAACATGAGTGTTTCATTGAATCTAACAGGTCACACTTCCAGATACCAAAGAACATATCACTTTTCTCTAGCACCAAAGAACATATCACTTAGAAACAATGTTCATATAGTCTTTTAACCTTAGTGTGTGGAAAGGCAATTATATTTTCTCGACAAACAATGCAGTCATATTAGACACTACCTTATTGTGTTATGTATTCTAAAGCCACAATCCGTGATTGGTGCAAAGATTTTGTTTGGTGCAATGTACTTTTTAGATATAATGTAAACCCATTGATTCTTGGAGAATATCATTCATACTGTTTATGCATCATGAGCTTAGAACTACTGATCATTTCCACTATTACCCCCCCCCCCCCCCCCCCCCCTATAACTCAGCTGGATGCTTAACATGTAGCTAAGCTAATGACAGCAATTGGGCCCAATAGTCCTTGCATCCAAATCCCTGTTAGTGAATGAGGGTGGTAAGTAACATTATTCAGATCACATCTCTAAGCTTTTTGTGGCAAGCAGCCATTTTGTCTTGATTTTCAAATTATGTATTTTAGGTTAAACTAATGCATTCTGGGAAATTTAGTATTTACCCCGTATTACACAAAATGTAGGTGATTAATGAAATATAACAACTTAGGATAATATTTGCATACAGGTTTTGTTTTTCTTGATCATTAATTTGAAGAGTTTGTCCTGAAAATTGTACAAGATGTTTATTTGTATCCCTTTTACTACATCAAATTCAATTCAAATTCAAGAATTGAATTGGAATTTAGGAGGCATTCTCAATTCAATTCTGAATTGAGCCCAACTCTGGTAGTTAAACTGTGAGAGATAAAGGGTTAGAGAGATTTTGAGTAATAATTATCATAATTCTTAAAATAATTATTTAATAAATTATGGTTATTTATTTAACCTGGATAATTAATTGACATCATGATAATACCAACACTGATAATATTGGATTTTATTTTATTTGACATTATAAAGTATATAGGGCAACATTCTTGTGCAGAACCAATTCTTTTAAGGCTTTCTGGGCTCTGTGATGAAGACATCAATGTTGAGTGTAGTTAAGGGGGCATAGGGGGATTCATATCACATCAGGGAGTCTGGAGGCAGGATGATAACAGAGAGAGAGAGATACAAGACAAGAGAGAGAAAGACCACAGCAGGACTGAGAGAGAGAAGATAATAAAGAGAGACATAAAGTAAGACAGAGGGAGAGAAGAAAAAAAGAGTGAGCGTGTGTCTGCTACTCTTTTCCCTGGGGGACCGGACCTCCCCCCTATCATAACCGGGGCTGGGAGGGGAGCGACCACAAACACATAATTGACCAGGAAAACGATTAAGTCATCATCTAAAGCTCCCTTGCCCGCAGGGGGCTCAAACATGTACTTAACCCCATTCACCATTTACCCTGCACTGCACCCTGCCTCTCCACCCCTCTCAGGCTACAAGAAAAGAAAAGAAAGTGGGAAAAGAAAAAAAAGAGTGAGAGAGAGAGGGATAGAGAGAGAGATGATGAGTGCTGAGAAGGTCTGGCTATCTGATCTGTGTGGCTGGATGGATTCAATAGGACATAAACCTATTAAAGACCTAGTGGCGCTGGAGCTGTCTTCCGTTTTGCCTCGCTACTGAAAACACATTGTCCAAACAGCCAGACGGGGAGATAAGGACCTCAGGGCCCAGCACAGTCCCCAGCCTGGACAGTCACACACACATACGCACACACATACACATGCACGCATCCCTCAAAACCCTTTACCTCAGCCCTCAGCCCCCCAAAATCATTTAACTCATTCCTCAGCCCTTCCCCCTCCCCTAAAAGCCTTACACCCCCTTATCCCACTATCCCTGCCCTGCCCCGCCCCTACACCAACTCCCCCACTCTCACCCTCCACCCCTCCTTTCTGCTCTTTTTGTGATTCTGTTAGAATAGGAGACAAAACGTTACTAAATGCTGAGCAGCCACTCGCTGGGGAGGGAGAGCGGTTTTGACATGGAGATTAGGCTCTGGCTATTGTTCCAGAACACATTCTCATCTGATCCGGGCCGACACACACACACATGCACACACACTAGCGCAGGCTCACACACGGCCTCATTTGAGCAAGGCATGGGCTGGAACAGAGAGGAAGGAGAGAGCAAAAAAGGGAGCGATAAAGTGAGAGCGGGAGAGGATGAGAGAGAAAGGGACTGGAGGGGGGAAAGGAGGGGTCATTCTTTTCTGGAATGGTCTGTGGATGACATAATGGGGGGAGGACTGAAAGAGTATGTCCGCCTGACATTGTTTGGCATGGTCGGGTGGCGAGGGGGGGGGGGGGGGGCAGAGCGACGAGGCCTAAAGTGCAGGGTTAGCAGAACAGCGGGCGGGTTAGAGTTAGGAGGGGGGAGGGAGAGGGGTGTAGAGAACTGCAGGGCTGGACAATAGACCAGGGCAGCATAGGAACGTGAGCTGTCAGCAAGCAAGGCTCATGACATCGAAGTGTCAAACAAACAAACTACTGACTCTTACAATTACACACACACAGGGGCTATTATTGTACACAGGCAAGAACCAACGTCCACAACACAGACTCTGAGACACACACACTCATGCACATACATTTGCGAGTTCACTATCACAGATACGTCACTACTCAGACACATCACTCTCTCTTGGATGGGTTGGAGTGAGAGGTACCTGTGTGTGCGTGTGAGTGAGTGTGTGTGTGTGTGTGTGTGTGTGTGTGTGTGTGTGTGTGTGTGTGTGTGTGTGTGTGCGTGTGAGTGAGTGTGTGTGTGTGTGTGTGTGTCTGTGTGTGTGTGTGTGTGTGTGTGTGTGTGTGTGTGTGTGTGTGTGTGTGTGTGTGTGTGTGTGTGTGTGTGTGTGTGTGTGTGATTGAGGGCTGCATACTGAGATTAAAGTCAGTGAAAGAAATGCCATCACTCACACTGGAGACCTTTAGTGTCACTCCAGCCCTCTGACTGATAGATTTGTCACTTTGGACAGGGATTGCTTCATTATACAGGCTAGGCTTTATACCTCAACATCTATCTGACATAATGCATGTTTAAATCTACTGTATGGAATATCTACTGTACGAGGATGATATGTGGTTTAATCACACGTTACATGTATACAGAGAGAGAAAGAGAGATTCAATATAAGTGTGTCTACTAAAAGTCCTTGTTGCTACAACAAATCAGGTCCCATTCTTGTTTCATTAAGTTGCTTGTGGGGGGATAAAGATCCCCTGATATCAGCTAAGGACCAGAGTGTTCAGTGGTCTGTCAGTGTTCTGTCGGGGGGAACTATTTCAAAGCAACACATCACCGGGACTCTTAAATCTGAGCTGGCAGGGGTCAGCCAAGAGAGACATGAGATGTACATGGCCTGTTGGAGTGTGTGTGTGTGCCTGTATGTGTAGGCGTGATTAGATAAGAGGGGGACGAGAGAGGAACGGCGAGAGCGTATTTCTCACACTCACACTCGAGAGCCTGCAAAAGGTCAACCTTAAGCGTTAACAACAAAGGAACAAAACACTCACATGCTTCCCTACCATGCAAACTACATAAAACTATGCACACAGCGCCAGAGAAGGAAAACACTCAAGTCTCAACGATTCCGCTCTTTTCAACACCGAAACAAAATCCTATTCATTTTCTATAAGACAACAGGGACATTCACTATATATACAAAAGTATGTGGACACCCCTTCAAATTAGTGGATTTGTCTATTTCAGCCACACCAGTTGCTGTCAGGTATATAACATTGAGCACACAGCTATGCAATCTCCATAGACAAACATTTCAGTAGAAAAGCCTTACTGAAGAGCTCAATGACTTTCAACTTGGCACCATCATAGGATGTCATCTTTCCAACATGTCAGTTTGTCAAATTTCTGCCCTGCTAGAGCTGCCCCGGTCAAATGAAAGTGCTGTTATTGTGAAGTGGAAACGTCTAGGAGCAACGACTCAGTCGCAAAGTGGTAGGCCACACAAGCTCACAGAATGGGATCACCGAGTCCTGAAGCGCATAAAAATCATTCCAAACTGCCTCTGAAAGCAAAGTCAGCACAATAACTGTTCATTAGGGTGTTTAATGAAATGGGTTTCCATGGCCGAGCAGCCGCACACAAGCCTAAGATCATCATGTACAATGCCAAGCCTCTGCTGGAGTGGTGTAAAGCTCACCGCCATTGGACTCCGGAGCAGTGAAAACACGTTCTCTGGAGTGATGAATCCCGCTTTACCATTTGGCAGTCCGATGGACAAATCTGGGTTTGGCGGATGCCAGGAGATTTGTTTTAAATTGAACCTTCATTTAACTAGGCAAGTCAGTTAAGAACAAATTGTTATTTACAATGACAGCCTACAGGGGAATAGTGGGTTAACTGCCTTGTTCAGGAGCAGAATGATAGATTTGCACCTTGTCAGCTCGGGGATTTGATACATCAACGTTTCGGTTACTGGCCCAATGCTCTAACCACTAGGCTGCCTGACGTTCCAATGCATAGTGCCAACTGTAACGTTTGGTGGAGAATGAATAATGGTCTGGGGCTGTTTTTCATGGTTCGGTCTAGGCTCTTTAGTTCCAGTGAAGTGAAATCTTAATTCTACAGCATACAATAACATTGTAGACCATTCTGTGCTTCCAACTTTGTGGCAACAGTTTGGAAAAAGGTTGCTTCCTGTTTCAGCATGACAATGCCCCCATGCACAAAGCGAGGTCCATACATAAACGGTTTATTAGAACTTGACTGGCCTGCACAGAACCCTGACCTCAACCCCATCGAACACCTTTGGGATGAATTGGAACATCAACTGCGAGCCATGCCTAAACACCCAACATCAGTGCCCAACCTCACTAATGCTGTTGTGGCTGAATGAAAGCAAGTCCCTGCAGCAGTGTTCCAACATTTCGTGAAAAGCCTTCCTAGAAGAGTGGAGGCTGTTGGGACAGCAAAAGGGGGACCAACTCCATATTAATACCCATGATTTTGGAATGAGATTTTCGACAAGCAAATGTCCACATATTGTTGGTCATGTATTGTACATGTCATAATCTAATCCAGTAATATTTTAGAGAGCTGCTGAGTAAACTTAGGTCATGTTAAATCATGTTAAATCCCCATTCTGTATTATCAGTGATCGTTGTAGTATGACATCACAAATACAGCAGACTGCAAGACCTCAAAGGAGAGAGACACACCAACACGGTGTCTCCTGCACATTGTGATGACATTGACAGTAAAGTCAAAGTCACCCAGCAGCTCTGCTCTGGACAGACAAACAGGTACACTCTGCTCTGCGTCCATCTAGCTCCGTGCCTGCCAAACAATGCAGAGGAGGAAGAATCCATACACATGACCTCAGACCAACAAGCTATTTGAAAAACAACAAGAGGAGCAGAAAGAGAAGCGGCCCGTCCCTCTCTGACTAAAGCCCATCCACAGTCATCAGGGCTTTCTACCGCTTCCTGTTTTTGCAGGGGTGAATTGTGGGAGATAATCTCTCGTTGTCTATTGGCTGACTCTACACAAACCAGCCCTGAAATCCAGCGCCTGGCTTTTCGTAGCGCGGGGGGAGCATGCCACACCATCAGCAAAAAAAGAAAAGACAAGGAATGACATGTAAAAGGAAAAACCTCCTGACCTCATCCACTCCACAGCACGACTTGCACAAATACTGAGGCCAGTGTGCCGAATACACACAAAGGCCTGACAGAAGGAGAGATAAAGAGATGAAGTGAAAGAGAAAGAGCGAGAGAGAGAGAAAGCGAGAGAGGGAAAGAGGGTTGTGGGGGCAGTGAGAGTGTCCAAAACAAGAGCTTTCATGAAAAGAGAGAGAAAGAGAGAGAAAGAGAGAAAGATTTTCACAACAGCATCAGTTTGGGACATCCTTGTTTGTGGATTCAGAGTTAATTTATGACCCCAACATTTTAAAACAACATTGACATTTACTGTCTCTGACATCACATCAACTTCATATTTTGAAATATGGAAACCAGACATAACACTAAGGTTGTGTTTAGCCTATTGTTCATCCATCACACCATAACAATAACTTATGTACGACCTGTCTGGGAATTTGTCAAAACAGAGAAGCTGGTAATTGGCGATCAATACTGATGGCTAACTGAACCATGTCAAAACACACAAGTTAATCAATCATGGGTAGTAGTGTAAGGATAGCGTAATGCTAAACTGTTGCAGCGAAAACAACAATCATTTTATGTTTCAACTGTCACAACATTTACCTATCAGGTCAGTAGTCAGAACGTTCTTCCACCATCCCTAGTAAACAAGCGCCAAGACGGCGCAGCGTCATGCCATTGTCGGGCCAACCCACTTCCCACGTTCATTTGATTTAGTATTTGTATTTACTATGGATCTCCATTAGCTGCTGCCAACACCTCTGGTGGTATGTCTTGTGGGGTATGCATGAGAGTCTGAGCTGTGTGCTAGTCGTTTAACAAACAGCTCGGTGCTTTCAACATGTCAATACCTCTCACAAATACAAGTAGTGATGCATATTATTAATGTTTTCTCTCTGTGTACATCCAAGGGCCACCTATGCTGCCCTGTTCTGAGCCAATTGCAATTTTCCTAAGTCCCTCTTTGTGGCACCTGAACACACGACTGAACAGTAGTCCAGGTGCGACTAAACTAGAGCCTGTAGGACATGCCTTGTTTATAGTGCTGTTAAGAAGGTAGAGCAGCGCTTTATCATGGACAGACTTCTCCCCATCTTAGCTACTGTTGCATCAATATGTTTTGACCATGACAGTTTACAACCCAGGGTTGCTCCAAGCAGTTTAGTCACCTCAACTTGGTCAATTTCCACATTAATTATTACAAGATGTAGTTGAAGTTTAGGGTTTAGTGAATGATTTGTCCCAAATACAATGCTTTTAGTTTTTTCAATATTTAGGACAAACTTATTCCTTGCCACCCATTCTGAAACTAACTGCAGCTCTTTGTTAAGTGTTACAGTCATTTCAGTTGCTGTAGTAGCTAACGTGTATAGTGTTGAGTCATCTGCATACATAGACACACAGGCTTTCCTCAAAGCCAGTGGCATGTCGTTAGTAGATTTAAAAAAGTAAGGGGCCTAGACAGCTGCTCTGGGGAATTCCTGATTCTACCTGGATTATTTTGGAGAGTCTCCATTAAAGAACACCCTCTGTGTTCTGTTAGACAGGTAACACTTTATCCTCAATATAGCAGGAGGTGTAAAGCCATAACAGATGTTTTTTCCAGAACGACGATAATGTCAAAAGCTACTACGATCGATAATGTCAAAAGCCTCACTGAAGTCTAACAAAACAGCCCCCACAATCTTTTTATCGTCCATTTGTCTCAGCCAATCATCAGTAATCTGTGTAAATGCTGTGCTTGTTGAATGTCCTTCCCTATAGGCGTGCTGAAAGTCTGTTGTCAATTTCTTTACTGTAAAATAGCATTGTATCTGGTCAAACACCATATTTTCCATAACTTTCCTAAGGGTTGGTAACACTTCACAGGATTGTGCAGGCCTCGATCTAGAGCAGGGATGGAAGGTTGCCGACGTCGACTTTGAAATCGTAGGGGAAGGAGTATGAGTAGGCACGACGGCTGCACACACAGGTACTCCCAGCGATGAAGGTGCAGGCTCCAGCGTGGTGAAACTATTCGTTGTTTAAATCGGCTCCAGGCCTTTCGTTGGGAGTGTAGGCTGCTTTGTGGCAGGCCACTGTCTTCAGCTTCCACAGCTCGTGAAATGTGGCCATCGTTAATTGCAATGCTCCTCTTGCAGTGCTCCTTCCTCTCCGCTATAAGATGGGAGAGGAGAGACAGAAGATGGCTCCCCTGGCAACACCGGCCTCCAGGCAACACCGGCCAGTCGGATAATGACAAACGACAAGACGGAGATGCATCCAACATGCGTGAATGCAGTCCAGCCACAGGCGTAGAAAAGGTAAACATTCCACCCCAGTTTTCTTCGTAGGCTGGCTACCTGTGTGATCAAGGAAGCCACCTCAAGCCTATAATCCTCAGCAAGCAAACAATTGCCGCATTGGAACTCTGGGTGATCCAGTTGGTCCCAAAACAAAGCATACTAGATACAGCTCCAACAGCTCTGGAACTGTTCATTTACCCCTCCAGTCAAAGAGGGCTCCATTGGAAAACTCAACTGGGACTAACTTCTTTAGCTTGCTGGCTAACGTTAGCAGCTTAGCTAGGTTAGCGGGCTCTTTCAAGCAGACTTTAACCTGTCAGTTAAGCAGGGTTCTGCTATAAAAAAAATGCCTATTCCGTAGGCTAAGGTCATCAAGGTAAAATGTAAAGAAAAGTCTAAGAATAATGCCGCGTTCAAAACAACTGGGAACTTGTACCTTATTAGTCAAGATATTATTAGCTTATGTCTATCCCTCCCTCGTCCCTACCGCTCAGATAACCCCTTTTCTGCACGCTATCCCATCATCTACCCCATGTCTACCCCTCCTTCATCGCTCCCTCTCCATTCCTTTGCCATGCTATAACGTCCATGCTCCCCCGTCCCTCTCCCTTCTAAATATTACCTATTGCACCTTCCTCATCCTCTCTCTTTTGCATAAAGCCATGACTTAGTAGGGAAAAGATCCTCATACAGAAGCAATGCAGCAAGAGACACAACAGGCACTTCACATTAGTAAAGCACTATGCCGGAAGAACAACACAGGAGAAGTGAGAAGAGTAATTGCTTCACTCAACTTTTAACTGCAGTCTGAGGTGAGAGCACAGGCATAGAAAAACACAGAGCAAAAAAAAGGAACAAAGGTCCAGGCATGGTGATCTGTCCTTACACTTGTCACCGGGGGCAAGGACAGTCACTTCCACTGGGAAGACAAAGGACAGACACACAGACGGTGTTGAACACACCTGCACAGGTAGATAACTATGGAGAGGAGTGCCAGCCCAAAGTATGTTTTCATGAGCTTCATGTAGCACTTTCCCTTAGGCACAGATCTAGGATCAGCTTACACTCACCAAATCCTTACCATAACCACTGGGTAAATAATTCAGTTTAGGATTTTGGGAGGGTAATCTGATTTTAGATCAGTGCCCAAGGGCAACTTCTACTTCAAAGAGCTACATTTGTCTAGGGCCTACGTCATCCTACTCCTTTTCATGATGATAGAGGTGGAAAGGTGAGAGGTAAAAGGTTGGGGTCCCAGGATGTGGCTCACCTTGACGTCGGAGAAGAAAATCTTGAGCATGTTGGAACTGGGGTAACGGGCATAGAAGAACATGAGCTTGGCCTTCTTTAGGTGGTTGGGGGAAAGACCCTCCTGAATCTGAACATGTCTGCCGTCAAGGAAATATACATTTTTTGGGGATGGAAAATTATAATTAAAATAGCTGACTTTGCAATGCTTCTCAATGTGTAGTCATATAGTTATGGTAGGGTAACTTGACCTACAACCACTGCTATTTCAGTTGATGTGTTTTTAATATAAATAACATGTAATTAACATGTACTTAATGTACAATAATTAGTTAGCTAATTGTTTTCCTTGAAGACTATAATAGATATAGGCCAAACCAATATTATGCATTTCACATTCATTATTTTAGGATAGCAATAGCACTGGAGAAGGGTAGGGCTGATCTTGAATCAGTTGTTAGTTGTTAGAGAGTAGTGAGTGAACCAGGGCCAAACCATTTGCTTGCGATTAGCATCCACTCTTAATCAGGTGTGAGCGTGTCACGGTAAATAAAACGTTGGCCAGCGCCACAGCTGGTGCCTTTACATAAGGAGCTCATTTCACAGTCAAAGTAAGCAAATGCCTTTCCCTCTTCCCCCCATCATACCCCCCTCCATCCTCCACCCCAAAAAAGGAAGGGGAAAAAAATGAAATTTGCATATCACAGACAAAGAAAGCAGTTAACACTGGTTATGAGAGGAGCCTAATGGCTTGGCGACAAGACATGACAACCAAAGCAGGATCTACTAACGTGACGTTGGCTTCATATTAATGTGAGAACAAGGTTTTAAAGGGACAACCCTGACGAAGTCTTTAAGTGCCTTGTCTCTCTATAACAGAGCTGTAGACATTATTCATTTAAAATACACACGTTTTAGATTTTATAGACTAAGGTTTTCCAAGGGAAGTCTCAGGAGGAAGGAGGAGGTGGATTGGGGGGCACATTGAACGATAGAGTTGTTTCAACCTCATTTACACCCCCTGCTCGTCCCCCAGCCTCCAGCCTTCCTAGTGCTGCCAAACCTTGGGAGGAGGAAGAGGGGCTCCAAGGCAATGAATCCATCCAGCAATGGGCGCTGCATCCCTGGAACACATCTGTGCTGCGGACGGGCCCAAACCATTTCCATGGTGAATTAATGGCTGTATAATTCAGCTAATATTAATCTGGGGCTAAGACATTGAAAAGAGATGAGGGTAAACCCACTCTCTCCTTGAGCGGAAAGCAATCTCTAGTAACTATTATAACTTGAACCGACAAATAAAGGGCTACTCTGTAAGTCTGTAAGTAGGACAATGTCATAATATCTTTCCTTCTGGATTGCATGTTTATATAGCTACGGTTGCAACTTTTAATGGTATACTGTCTCTACACTCAATAATGGGGTGTCATGACAGTCAGTCAAGGAAGGCATCAGCTGTTTTGATGCGCAGGTCAGCTGTTTGTTCACCCGCACCCATCTGCAATTGGTCAAAACCCATCCGTAACCGCCCTACTCACTCACCAGGCCAGTTTTTTTAGGTACATCTACATCACCTGGAACATGAGAGGGAGTTCAGTTTACTTGAGTGGCCTGCACAGTCACCAGACCTCAACCCAATAGAGCATCTTTGGGATGAGATAGAACGGGCTGTTCACAGCATGAGTGTACCACCAACCAATCTACAGCAACTACGTGATGACACCGCTTCAGCATGGACCAACATTCCTGTGGAACGTTTCCGACTCCTCGTAGAATGCCCAAAGAATTGAGGCTGTTCTGGAGGCAAAGGGGGGTCCGACACGGTACTAGATGGGTGTACCTAATAAACTGTATGTGATAAAGTGAAAATCTGAGGCCTGCACCCTACCCTAACCCGCAAATAGGCTGATAGAAAATGTGCTGTACAGTCAGAGGCGGTGGAACGATTTTATGACAGGAGGTGCAGGATTTATTTTTTAAGCCTAATTTATATGTGTTTCTGCTTATAATTTCTGACATTTTTGGTTGGGTATTTGTAAGTCAACTTGTTACTACTACATACAGCTTCTCTTCTGTCATAACTGCCCTAGAAGACTAATTAAACCCTTGCTCGATGAAATCGATGAATGCTTCATTCTAGTTGACATTGGTAAAGTTTTCTCTTTCATCTCTGCTTCTCTCACGCAGCAGATGTTTAGGGGCCGGTGAGAAAATACAAAACATGCTTTTAATATATTTTTCGTGCAGCATTTCAGTTTGACCGCTTTTAACGAAATTTAAAGCAGTGAAAACAACCCAACATGTTTCTAATAAGATTTAAGTTTGGCTTGGATGCATACCTTATGTGGTTGAAAAATTATCAGCTTTCCCTGTGGCTCAGTTGGTAGAGCATGGTGTTTGCAGCACCAGCATGGTGTGTGCAACACCAGGGTTGTGGGTTCGCTTCCCATGGGGAAATTTGTTTTATGAAATGTATGCATTCGCTACAATAAGAGTGTCTGCTAAATGACTAAAATGTAAAAATGTTCTATGATGCTGATAAATATATTACCTTTACAGATGGTCTCTAACTGCACATTCTTTCTCTCAAGATGCTGAAAGAAAGAAATCATATTCATCCACTCCTGTTCTCAAGTCAACATTTAGTGTATAATTTTACTGCAAGAAATGCTTAAACCTTGCAAGGGTTAATATTATACAGTAAGTGTCCAGATTTTAGTTACGCTATTAAATGTAACCCATCTGTACAATAAGCCTAGTAAGCCTACAGTTCCCTTGACGTGTAATATTTAAAGTCCCTGTCTTGTGACTCTCGAATAGCACCTCACACATAGCCAGCACTGCTATCATCCTCTTTTACCACTTCACAAAATCTTCCCCAAACATTACTGTTCTGGCCCTCCCTTCTCTTTATTTTTAACTCTCCATTTCACAGCTTTACTCTTCTTGGATTCAACTTTGACATCGTCCCTTTTACTGCCCAAGTTCCCAAAAGCATTTGGTGATTGGTGTGTATTTGGCACGCATACAGTTAGGCCCTAAAGCAGGGATCATCAACTAGATTCAGCCGCGGGCTGAATTTTTCTTAAGCGGATTGGACAGGGGGCCAGAACATAATTAGAAATTCTTTGTAGACTGCAAATTGACAGCAAGTAGCCCAAACAGATATAATATGTGTCTAAAACATAATCATTTCAAATCACAGATTTCCAAAATAAAATCACTTTGAGCTTATTTGTTGGTGTTTTTATAGTCTTTTATGTCCAAAAATAGCGAGGGAGGGAGGGCATATGGGGAGAACCCTGGCAGGCTAACCATATTCCAACAGGCCTGGCCAAAAGAGCAGCACTCCACTCTCCACACCACACCATCTGCTCCAAGAGCGAGGGATACCATGGCCTCAGAGCGAGCAAGGGAGCGAGCAAGAGATTTGAAATGTCTTTATTCTTTTGGAACTTTTGTGAGTGTAATGTTTACTGTAAATGTTTTATTGTTTATTTCACTTATGTTTATTATCTATTTCACTTGCTTTGGCAATGTACACATATGTTTCCAATGCCAATAAGGAACTTAAATTGAATTGAGAGAGAGGGAAGCAAGATAGAAGAGAAAGAGGCATGGGCAGAGTGGGAGAGGGTTGTTTTCTTCAAGTCTGGCAAGATGACTTGCTGCTGTAAAGACACAATCATGTTAGTCCCATAAGACTGGGCTTTCCTAATGAGACTACTACGCTCTCGCTTCAAAATCAAAATTAATTCAAAACTAATGACAATCACATCATTACATAGATTACATTTATATAAAAATAAATGAAGTATTTTTAAGTTGCAAAAATCTACAAACACAGGATCTTCTCCCTATGCTTCACTATCAAGCAACAGTGAATCTTGATTAATTAATATCTCTCACAGCTTGCAAATGTAATAGTGATTGGACTTGGGGTGACACACGGCTATTATTTAGCCATGTTGGTGCCCTTGTACCAGCAAGGTTAGAGTTATCTGAGCACATCTGACAAGACATCATCATTCTCCACAGCACTTCCCCAAAACCTCAAAGTCAAGAGAGAAAATAGCTGCTCCACTTCCTCATTTCAGGTGTAAGGTCAATATACAATGAGGAAAATGATGGAAGCCATCTGCTGCGCGACGCTCCGGAACGGCGATGAACTTCAACACAAAATGTCTGTTGCGACCTTTAGTTATTGTAGACGTGAAATTAACTTGTAGTGGAAATTTAAAAAACCTGTAACACATGGCCGAGTTGTTCTAACTATTCTTCCCATTAAAGGGAGTACATCCGTTAATGCCCCAAAATTATATGCGACATTAGAGAAAAAAGCATCTGACATATGTACAGTTGAAGTCAGAAGTTTACATACACCTTAGCCAAATACATTTAAACTCAGTTTTTCACAATTCCTGGCATTTAATCCTAGTAAATATTCCCTGTTTTAGGTCAGTTAGGATCACCTCTTAATTTTAAGAATGTGAAATGTCAGAATAATAGTAGAGAGAATGATTTATTTCAGCTTTTAATTCTTTCATCACATTCCCAGTGGGTCAGAAGTTTCCATGCACTCAATTAGTATTTGGTAACATTGCCTTTATGAAATTGTTTAACTTTGGTCAAACGTTTCGGGTAGCCTTCCACAAGCTTCCCCCAATAAGTTTGGTGAATTTTGTCCCATTCCTCCTGACAGTCCTGGTGTAACTGAGTCAGGTTTCTAGGCCTCCTTGCTCGCACACGCTTTTTAAGTTCTGCCAACAAATTTTCTACAGGATTGAGGTCAGGGCTTTGTGATGGCCACTCGAATACCTTGACTTTGTTGTCCTTAAGCAATTTTGCCACAACTTTAGAAGTATGCTTGGGGTTATTGTCCATTTGGAAGACCCATTTGCCACCAAGCCTTAACTTCCTGACTGATGTCTTGAGATGTTGCTTCAATATTTCCACATAATTTTCCTCCCTCATGATGCCATCTATTTTGTGAAGTGCACCAGCCCCTACTGCAGCAAAGCACCATCACAACATGATGGTGCCACTCCCGTGCTTCACGGTTGGGATGGTGTTCTTCGGCTTGCAAGCGTCCCCCTTTCTCCTCCAAACATAACGATGGTCATTATGGCCAAACAGTTCTATTTTTGTTTCATCAGACCAGAGGACATTTATCCAAAAAGTACGATCTTTGTCCGCATGTGCAGTTGTAAACCGTAGTCTGGATTTTTTATGGCGGTTTTGGAGCAGTGGCTTCTTCCTTGATGAGCGGCCTTTCAGGTTATGGTGATATAGTACTCGTTTTACGGTGGATATAGATACTTTTGTACCTGTTTCCTCCAGCATCTTCACATGGTCCTTTGCTGTTGTTCTGGGATTGATTTGCACTTTTCGCACCATTGTACGTTAATCTCTAAGAGACAGAATGCGTCTCCTTCCTGAGTGGTATGACAGCTGCGTGGTCCCATGGTGTTTCTACTTGCATACTATTGTCTGTACAGATGAACATGGTACCTTCAGACGTTTGGAAATTGCTCCCAAGGATGAACCAGACTTGTGGAGGTCTACAATCTTTTTCTGAGGTCTTGGCTGATTTCTTGATTTCCCCATGATGTCAAGCAAAGAGGCACTGACTTTGAAGGTATGTCTTGAAATACATCCACAAGTACACCTCCAATCGACTCAAATTATGTCAATTAGCCTATCAGAAGCTTCTAAAGCCATGACATCATTTTATGGAATTTTCCAAGCTGTTTAAAGGCACAGTCAACTTAGTGTATGTAAACTTCTGACCCACTGGAATTGTGATACAGTGAATTATAAGTGAAATAATCTGTCAACAATTGTTGGAAAAATGACTTGTGTCATGCACAAAGTAGATGCCCTAACCGACTTGCCAAAACTATAGTTTGTTAACAAGAAATTTGGGGAGTGGTTGAAAAACGAGTTTTAATGACTCCAACCTAAGTGACTTCAACTTTAGTTATTGTTTTAATTGTTTTACTATCTCTCTCTCTCTCTCTCTCTCTCTCTCGTTCTCTCTCTCTCTCTCTCTCCCCCTCAACCGTTCTCTCTCTCTCTTTTCATCCTCCCATTGGGAGGAACAATGTGGCAGTGGATTATGGATCTCTGGGAAGTGCTCCTCCCCTTTTGGTCAGAAGACAAATTAAGTCACTGTTATGAAAGAAAAACAGCTCACGCAGCTGTTAACGTCCATTTCAAAGAAAAGAAAGGGAGGAGCGGGAGAGAATGATTTTTTTTTTTAAGTATTTGGGTGCCAAGCAACAGCTGAAGGCTCCCCGGGCTGTTGACAGATATTTATGAAACGAGAAAAAAATAGAAAAGGAACGACAACGATTGTTTGTTTTTACAATGGGGGATGATAAGACAGGGGGAAACACAGGTGGTCATAAATAAACATCTTTACTGAGTCCTCAGGCGAACCCTATCTCCCATACACACACACACACACACGCATGAACACACACACACACACACCGAGCCCTGAGGTGATCACAACACAGACATAGATCAGCACTAACATACAGTAGCCATACAGTAGCATCCATGTTAGATGCTTTCATCAATGTCTAACTTTTAGACACAGACAACAACAACAAAAAACATGCTCTCTGTCAATTCTCAGCCAAAACATGTCCAAGCCTGTTAGACCACAGATACACTGAGTGTACAAAGCATTACGGGCACCTGCTCTTTCCATGACATAGACTGACCAGGTGAATCCAGGTGAAAGCGATGATAACTTATTGATGTCACTTGGTAAATCCACTTCAATCAGTGTAGATTAAGGGGAGGAAACGGTATTTTAAGCCTTGAGACAATGGAGACATGGATTGTGTATGTGTGCCATCAGAAGCATTGGAGTCAACATGGGCCAGCGTCCCTGTGGAACACTTTCAACAACTTGTAGAGTCCATGCCTGACAAATTGAGGCGGTTCTGAGAGCAAAAGGGGGGCTTGCAACTCAATATTAGGAAGGTGTTCTTAATGTTTTGTACACTCAGTGTACACTGTACATGTGTGTCATGTGTGTGTCATTGATATAACATTTTCAGTGACAGTGATCACGCAAAATAACTGCTACGGAGGCTTCATGAGTGAAAGGTCTTTGCAAAGACAGGTCTGAATGGGAGAGGGATAGGGAGGTAGCCTATATAGGAGAACGGGGCAAACTGAACGGATCAGTTGAGGCTATTAGACCCAGTCCCAGTTGGTTGACTGTGATCCTCCCATAGGTACCTTACCTCTTTATCTGCAGCCCATGATTGGGGTACACAGGGGTTAAACTATCACTATAGAGAGCCATTGTGCTCAACTTCAGCTTTCTATAGCTTTTGTCTCTTTCAGTCATGTTTCAAATGGGAATCAGGGCTATAAATGTTGTGGAGACATTATCTGACCAATGGTAGAGTGACTAGAGTGCTTTCAACCATTTAGTAGAGCGAAAGGTATATGATCAAAAAGAAAAGAGGGATGTAACTGATATAACTGTGCTGATTTAGCAATAATATGCAATATTCATCATAACAATATCTTAAACTATCTAAGATGAACAACCAGCCCTTCTATAGCATCTCTAACTCTCTCTCCCTCCCTCCCCACCTCCGTCCCCCTCTCTGTGTGGTGAAGGATACGGTGCTGCCTGAGTATGGTGAGATGTCATTCATGTCGCTCATGTCTCCACACTCTGACTTGATGAGGGACAGGGAGAGCCCCTCTGCAGTGCTCCCAGGGTTGGTCGGAGAGAAAGACCGGTGGTGGTGCCCCACGTGATGCCCTGATGACATTTTGGTCCGCAGGCTGGTGGTCTCCCTGGACAGGTCCATGGAGTCTGGGGAGGAACGGTCCTTCCCTGGGTAACCCCCGGAGGGTGGGCCCAGAGGGCTCTGGAAGGGGTAACCCATGAGAGGAAGGGGAAAGGGGTGGCGGAAAGAAGGGGGGCTGAAGCCCATGGAGGTAGAGAGGGAGGAGGGGTGAAGGGAGGGGTGGTGATGGCCTCCGTGGGCGCTCACGGCTGAGGATTGGTGATGGTGCTCCGTCTGGGTCTTCCTCACCACCAGGGGCAGCGCCTCCGTCTGGTCGTTGGCGCCGGGCACAGGTATGCTGCCGAACGAGTCCAGGGGATTGGGAATGACGATGTCGCCAAAGCACTGCAGGCGCTGGTTGGCTGTGTGGAAGTTGGGGCCCTTGACGTTGACACCAAACCTCTCTGTGGGCATGGGGAGGGGAGGGAAGACTTGGGGTGGTGCGGGGTGAGGTGGCTTGGCAAACACCTTAACCACTGTGTCCACCACCTGGTTCATTGCCGAGTTGAGCTCCTGTTTCAACGTCTCAGCCAGCAGCTTGCCCTCTGCATGGTGCATGGAGGAGGGGCCCTGACCAGGACCTTTCCCCCAGACCAGCCCCTCTCTCCTGAGCTTGTCCCCCTCAGACAGCAGGGCCTGCTCCTGGAGCAACACCCTTGCTCGGTCCAGGAAGTGTCCCGGATCGAGGTCTGACATCTCATTGTCGGAACGGTCTGTCCGGTCATCTCCCCCAGCATCAGACCTACCAGCGCTGTCCTCAGACATGTTGCCTAGGTCATGGGCCAGGTCATGCTCTGAGTCGTCGGTGGAGTCGTAGATCTGGAAGAACTTCTCCTGCAGCTGGCGCAGCTGCTTCTGCATGTCCTCCAGCTGCAGCTTCAGTTGCCTGCGCTCCTCATGCTTCTGCTCTTTACGCTGGCACACCAGCTGGGTGAAGCTCTGCTGCTGCTGCTGGGGCAGGCGCTGCTTCCTTTTGTTCTCCCGGCTGCACACCTCTCCCCTGGGGCTGGGCGGCTGTGGGGGGCAGTCCATCTCCATTTCTCTGTCCCTGTCACCGTCCATCTCTCGCTCTCTCTCCCGTCCACATTGTTCCAGTTCGTGGTCCCGCTCTCCGAGGTGGCGTGTGGGCACCACCACGCCGGGTGAGTGGCTCATGCCCCGGATGATGTTCTCCACGCGGGCACGCTTGGCCCGGAGGTGCTCGTCGTTGAGGCGCTCTAGGTCGAAGGTGCCCAGAGCCGGATGGCAAAAGGGGGACAGGCACTCCTGGGGGCTGTCCTGGGACGAATTACTGCAGGCGTCCTCCTGGGGGGCTTCGGAACCCCCACTAGAGAGGCCCGACCTGGGGAACCCCCCATCCTCTCTATCTCCTCTCTCCCCCCTATCCCCTCTCTCTCCTCTTTCGTTCTTGGCCATGTTGCTCTTGAGGAGCTGGGAGATGATATTGGCGCCGGGGAAGGGAATCATGGCGTCTTCATACGAGTTGGCTCTCTTCAGGAGCTTCCGGAGCACGTTGGACTTGGACTCGCTGTTGGTTGCTGTGACGACCCCGGCGTGGCCGTGCGGCTGCACCATGGAGCAGTCCATGGAGTCTGCATCGGAGCCATGGTGGTGGGAGTTGAGAGAGTTCATAGCACCGAAGATTGCTGCTTTGGCATGGGCGATGTCGGCGCTGGTTGTGGCTGCTGCTGCTGCGTTGGCGGCGTTGCTGCCCACAGTCCTCTTCACCCCGATGTCCACTCGTCTTCTCTTGGTCTGTCTGCTCAGGAAGGAGTCACTATCATGGTCCGGCATCACGGTCTGCTGCTATTGGGCCATATCCCACAAAGCCACTCCTCTAGGACCACTGCTGAATGACACCTGTAGAATGAAAACATAAAGGAAACATGGTCATAACACTGTCATGACCAATATATTTACACCTATTGTGACATATATTGTGTTATTTTATGGCTGGTTATGACAACAACATAAGAGTGTCAAAACCCAGATTTATTCTAATGTGATTTCCCCTGTCAAGAAGTTTCCCTTCGTTGGAAAATATATTTCTTAAGTCCTTTGTTGTTGTTGTAATGAATTCTTTACAGTCATGTTTTTTTTTCATTATATTTAAAATAAAATGAAATACACTTCATGACACTGCATGAAGCATTATGACCATCCTGTGTCACTTTACTTGGACTAAGAAAATACACTTTATGACACTGTCAAGAAGCATTATGACCATCATAATCATATAAACCAGATAGGCCTATTGTGTACATGCCCTTGTGTCAAGTCATCAGACAAAAATAGGGTGTCTTGTCCTGCTCCTGAAACCGTGGTATAGGGTGCAATTTCAGACGCACCCTACATTTTCCTCTGTCTGTCCCCTGTTCCACACTGCCTGCCTGTGCAACACTGAACCAGTTCCCACGCAACACAAAGCTGCATAAAATTATGATAATTACTTAAGCACATTTTCTCATTTCCATTTTTGTGCGCTTCAAGCCAGCACAGAAAACCATTAGCTCAAAAGACTAAAGAGAAAGGCTGAGGTTGGATTAAGAATACCACAAAGACACAGTAAACACAGTGGAACTATTTCTGATTTAATTATAATCTCTTCTCCAAAAGTAATCTGTAGGTCATTTACATTTTAGGTTACATTTTAGTCATTTAGATTAGAAGTTGCCCATACCCAAAGCAATTAATTAAGTGCATATAGGGTCGTTCCATTTGATTTCAATCACGTTTTGACCACACCCCTTTTGATTTAAACAAAACTTTCTATACATATCTGCCCATGGTAGAAAGTTACTTTGGACATGAATGTCAAAAATATTTGGAGATAGAGGTGCTCAAAGTTTAACCATATTGCAGATCCAATCCTATGACGAGACATCCATTTCTTCATCACTTGAAAATATAAACAGTTGAATTGTATATATTTTTTTATAAATGTTACAAACATGGTTGTTTTGTTTTGTAATTTCTTGAGAAAAAAAATGTTTTAATACAAACTATGTAATTTTTTTAATGTATAACGTCAATTATCTAAAAATGCATGGAGTCAGATTCTTTTCCATTTTCCCATGTTGTAGATTAGACCTGATTTTACATAATCTCAGGTGTTTGTGTTGTGCCTGCAATTGTTTGAGACACAGAATACTCTTGAGTTCAGGGTGGGTGTAATTTCAGCCATAGAAATAGAATTCATAGAATGGATATATATATCCCTTCGGATCACTGGAATTTAGCTGGTACATCATTGACATTTAAATTGAATTGAAATTTGAACTTCCAGTTACAACCACAAAGATGTTGAATGTCAACTTAAATGGGGATGTCTATTTTATTATCTATATTTATATGATATCAATAGCTTTCCTATGGAACATTGACAGTGTAATTTAAAATAACTGATATTCCCATTAAAGTCAATATTCTCTGATGTGTGGACCAAGCATCTTTGTGCTACCAAATTTTGAAAGTTTAAGACATGCTGTCTCTCAACCTATGGTGGGCACAACACAAACACCTCAGATGATGTTTAATGTGTACATTTTTTGATAATTGGTGTTTAAGGTTAAAAAATAAGAAATTATAAAATAGTTTGACAACCCTGTTTGTAAGCTTTTAAATTATATAAAACTCAACCGTTTATATTTTACAGTGATGAAGACATGGATGTCTCATGGTAGGGTTGGGCACCGCTATCTCCTAAATGTTTTGGCATTCAGGTCCAAGAAGTTACTTTCTGACCACTTCTACCATGGGCAAATATGTATAGAAAGTTTTGTTCAAATCAAAAGGGAGCAGTCAAAAAGTGACTGAAATCAAATTGAACGACCCTATAGTACAGTAAGTGTATTCATCCAAACCACATATCACAACCATTTAAAGTGTTATAATAACAAGTGCCACAAACAATAAAGCCTATTTGCAGATTGCTTCTTATATTTTACTGACTGAATGCGCACTGATCGAAGGAGCAACTTAGAGCACTATGACAAAAACTTTATGCCTTTATGAATGGAAACATTTTGTCACCATCCAGACGGCATCAGTACCCCTTTGTAAGTAACGGCTGACGACTACACATATCGTCATCAGTGGTGTAGGACTTTTATTCAGTATATTTACATAATTAATTAACATTTGCTGTCAATAGAGAAAAAATTCTAACTTTTATGTAAAATGTTAGAATTATTTTGTTACATTACTTCATATTCCTCATTCCTCTGTCCAAATCTCAACTATTGTCTATCTGTACAGACAATACTGTGTAAGATAACAAGACTTCATCCTGGCGAGTCGTTTTACTCAAAGCCTGATCCTGTAAAGACTGCTAAAGCCTTGCTAAGCAGAATAGCGGTGAGAATCTAATAGGAAATCTACATTAATAACATATATGTATAGGTGAATAGGGTTTTCTACGCTTGAAAATTGTGTGAGCTCTTACTAGAGAACCAAAGTGGAGTACATTCATTTAAATCTGTCAAACACTATTTAAGATTTTAGTACAATAAAACTGACAATGCAAATAGACTGTCAAAGACATTTTGAAATGACAAAATATAGACGTATATAGGTATATCTAAATGTTCATCAACAGCTCATATTGTCACTGATCAGTGTTTTGACTCATTTGTCAAGACATATTTTGAGGGAGAGTGTAATTTTTTTAAACAAATGTTTAGATCTCTGCTCAAACCACTCAGAGACGGATATAGAGATGGGGCCAGTGAAAAAGTATGACAATCTGAGCCCATTCCGTCTATAAAGTAACCCCCATCACTTAGTTGAACTGGGAGTATAAATCACCTATAGGATATATGTCAATGTCATTGATGCCATAAGTAACCATGCATAACAAGCATCACTTTCTCTTCTAATAAACATAAACTCACATTCTCTCACAGTCTCCTCCCTCGCTCTCGCTCTCGCTCGCTCACACACACACACACACACACACACACACACACACACACACACACACACACACACACACACACACACACACACACACACACACACACACACACACACACACAATTTTAAATGGAAACTGTTTGAGATAGGCTTATTACTGTATTATTAAGCAATACAAGAGCAACATGCAGTAAGATGTACACTATTTAGCACATTATTGGTGTAACTAAATGAAGAAGAAACAAGGTTGGGGAAGCGTGACAGATTTTTTTTATCTCATTGCAGAAAAAAAGTCTGGCAAAACCAAATTAAATATATTACGCAGACTAAACAAATGTCGGTCTATTATTAAAATTATTAAAAGCATGTCTGTGTCTAATTATGACAAATGGCTCTGGCTCAACTCTTTCCATCCATCCATCTCCAGAAGTTCAAACGAGGGTGATATATCTCCAAGAAAACTTTGACTTGGGTGCCACAAGAGCTTAACAATGGGCCATGTCATTATCGCTGGAAAATAAAGCCGCTAGCACCTGTTGTTTCCGATGGCACACCTGCCCCCCATTGCCCATGCGCAGTCTATTGGAATACCTTTCAACAATTTTAAGGAAATATGAGCTACGCTCATCTCTCCCCCCTTGCTCATTTTGAGTTTGAATTTGAGTTTATTTTAATTTTTACAGGGACAGTGCACATTAGTCAACGTTTCAGTATAAATGCTGGTTTTAGCCAGCCGGCAAATTTTCAACCACAGTCCCTGGGCAGGTTATTAAAAACAATTACAATAATAATACAGACAATCAATGAGCAGTGAGCAAACGCAGAGCAACATTGGACAAGCAAGACGTAGCATGCAGACAGAACAACATAGCACAAAAAGCAACAAGACAAAATCCATAAAAGCAACAAAGTGTTTCCACACCTCACAAGCTACAGACAACAGACAACATGGAAAGCTGCAATAGATAACTAGGGATTATGTTCACAAGTCTGATTGGCCTTTAGCCATGTCTTCATGTTTTTTTGTGAAAGTGTGATAGGTGGTGCAGTTGTGAGTTCCCAGGATCTTTACAGCTCTGAGAGAGAGAACGGGGCACCATAGCTAGAGTGTTACATGAAGGTACAAAAAAAAAGTTCATAACCCTTTGGATTTGTAACAGGGCAATGTAACTATTCAAGCAAGTCTATGACTTTTTTAACCTTTATTTAACTAGGAAAGTCAGTTAAGAACAAATTCTTATTTACAATGACGACCTACCTCGGCCAAACCCAGACGACGCTGGGCCAATTGTGTGCCACCCTATGGGACTCCCAATCATGTCAATTCAATTTCTATTCCATTGTTGGTTCAACATAATTTAATTGAAATGATGTGGAAACAACATTGAATCAACCAGTATGTGCCCAGTGGGATAGGCTGCAGATATAGTCAGATTTTACTTTTCTTAGCAGTTTGGGAGAACTTAGGCAGCAGAGCAGAAGTTTAGGAGAATTAGGTTAAGGTCAGGAAAAGGGTTAGGGTTAGCTAAAATTGATAATAATAATAATAATAAAGACATTTGACAAAAGCTGTTTCCTTCTAGCCATGACCAGGTTGTGTGCGTCTGTGCCAAATATCCCTGTTGTCTCCATAATGTGCACTTTGGACGTTTTTTCTCACATCAACATTTGCTCGTTCTTGGCACTATCACCACAATAATTATTCATGGGAAACAGTTACGCCACTACTTGACTGAAACATTCAAAGAGTAGATCACATTTATCTGATATGATATATATCAGATATTAGTAGTGATAAAACCAAGCTTGTTAAAATCGAAACGACTCACAAGCGTATTACACTGAACGAATAAGAACACACACAACAAAGACCATATAGGAGACTTGAAGGTGTAGCCCACACAGATTCAAAGATAACGGACTTCAGCCTTTGATCAAATCAAACCAAGTCAGACAGCCTTGAAAGTCTTTAGCCTATATGCTAAAAAAAAAACATTTATTCACAAATAACACATTTAAAAAGACAGTAACTTACTTTTAAAAGTTAGAAATAATCTGTCTGTGACTTACAAGGAGAAAAGTATTCTGCACATCATAACAATGAAGCAATTTAGTCACACTTTAGGTGAAAGAAAACAATTCAGCCTAATAATATCGTAAAAGATAGCTAATGTTGTCTTTCATCAGAATAAATTCTGCTGTTCATCTTTTATTTTTTTATTTTTTTTGCCCACCAAACGCACGCAACGCAAAAGAACAAGAGGGAGGTATCTGAGGACACGGTTACTTACCCGCAGATGAAGGGAAAGGCCTTTTTTTTACTGCTGAAAAAGAATACGGACTATGGAAGCTTCGCCGCGAAACGTTGAATGTTATAATTTCTCAGGGAAGGAAGAGTAGGAGTAAAGTGAGTGATGAGCGCGACCGTAGAATATAAAAACAGATATACAATAGCTATTTTGCTCCGCTCTCTATCATCTTCTCTCGAGGGGTGAAAGACTGGTGATGATGTCGTAGCAGCTTGACCGAGGCGCACGCGATGCAGAGCTTCGATGCTCGAGCTCTCCTCCACCAACAAGATTCACTTTAAGACACAGCTGAAGGAAACAGGAAGACGGCGCGTCATAAGCTTGGTGATGTAACGGATCGCACCTACCAATAAGAACTGTCCATCGTATCCGGAGGAGTACAATGCACTGAACTTGACCGAGGAATGGGACTTCAACGGACTAAAAAATATCTAATTTTGTTTACAAGTAAATTATTTAATATGTAAGAAAACCTCATTTAGAAGTAGCTTATGGCATTGTAAAACTGTCAATAGGCCTAATGTTTGCATAAACATTCATTTTATAGACATGTTATTGTAGATATATGATAATAGCAATTTTTAAGACACAACATTTATATTTTAAATGTCATGAATACGTGTTTATGTAATTTTAACTAATGTTTAACGGTATCCATTAAAGACACACATTCCTCACAAATTTTACGCAACATTGTTTCATTTAGTTTTTTATTTCCAAGTTTGCCATTCGATAAGAGATTAATTGTCGTGTCTCAATTAGGCTTATTGATTTGTGTTTAGTGCAACATTATCCTTGTAACAACGATAAGATTAACTTTGTGAGTCTCCTGAGTCCAGGGGTTGAACGTGACTGCGCGCAGTGGCTCAGAAAGGCATGGTGTCGATATATCACTACCCTGGTTTGATTTACCGACCACAGACGAACACGCTAAGGTTTGAATACACTATATCATGGAAATGTTATTATGCTATTGCCTGATAACACTGGCCAGAGTCATTTCAAATACGAGTTTATGTTACATTTTTATTTCATTCACAGGTATTTCTGTCACGGAGTGAGACAAAATTCCATCCCTCTGTTTCACTACATATTAGGCGAATACTATATTTATAACTGAGCAAACATCAATGTGTGTCTATTAGTATAGCCTATGCATTTAAGTGGTCAATTTAGATGATCAATTATAGGCTACTTAATCCTCACATTTTATGTTTTATATTTTGCATTTGACATTTAGGCAATTAGTTACGAGGTTTGCTGCAGAAAGTTTTCATTTTGTCCTTTGGAATTCTTGGCCTTACTTTTTACCCTCTGTATATTTTAATTTAAGACACCTGTAACAACTAACCAGCTCCTAATCAACTGAATAAGGATATTATCCACTTCAACATATTTGTGATTTATAGACTAGTGAATTTCAGTGTACAATTTCCACGCATGTTTGTAGTAGATTGCTAAAATGTAAATGTAATATCTGTACCGGTCTTCTGTAAAATAATCTAATGTCATTAGCCCTAGTTCCATATGTGTTAACTAGAGGCTAAATGTCCTCAATAAATTAAAATATAGGTTATATATTTTAAACCAAATGTGTGAATAGCATTATTTGTTATTTTGATATATGATTTGTAATGGTTTACTACGTCGTGTGTTGAACATTTTTTCAACAGGCTCCTCTTTTTGCCGAATATTTTTCAGAGCCTCCATGACCTTCATTCTGCAACATTAATTTATAATGGACGCTATACCACGTTATACACTCACTGTAAAGGGGTTACTGTGAATTTGACAGTAGCTTACAGGCAGCTCGATGGAAAGTAAAATTCAGTATTTCATATTACAGTACACCTACTGCAATATAAAGACAGTATCAAAGAAAGGACTGTCTAATGACACACATTACAATGCCTAAAATTGACGGTATTATACAGTAAAAAAAGTAAATGCTACCGCAATTGGAATGAATTAATTCATGACATTCATTGAAGGGAGGGGTTTGTATTCACAGTATTTTACTGTAATTACAAGGGATTGGTGCAAGCAGGTTGGCTGCTAGGTAAAGTGTTTACACATTACGGTATATCACTTGCACTTCTAGAGGCCTTAATAAAGGCTTCCAAACTGGCAGTGGCTACAGGGTGAAATAGACCAAAAGGACATGGCAAAATGCATGGCAAAACCATTAAAGGTTAAAGACTTGCTGCTACTCCAGTCTGTCCCCTATACAAATTGATGGGGCACTATAAATCCACATAGGAGTTAAATCGGCCAGATTCTCACGTGCCTCTTACAAGGCACGCCTCAAAATATGTTAATGAGCCATACACAACAATACCATGCACCAACTAGTGGTCAAAAGGTTTTCGTTGCTCCAAAGATATGATATGTCAGTGTACCATATTCTGCTGGATGGAATTAAAGTACCATTCGAAATACAGCAATAATTATTTCCCCTCCCACAATGCACCATAATTTACAGTATGTTGCAGTAAACGTTTCAGAGTATTTTAATCTTGATAATACCTCATATGTACCTACAATTTTCAGTTTTCCGTTACAGTGTAGGCTACTTCTTATTGTGGCTGATGCTACTTTCACATGCACTGATATCACCGTTAAAACGATTTCATAGGAATCAGGAATGTGGTTATCCATCATTGTGAAGACATATGTCCCCTGAATGTATTTTTCTAGAGGAGCTTTAAACATAAGTGTAAATTGCTTTATTATTATTGTTATCATCACCATGTAGCCTATGTCTAATGCTTATGAAAATAAACAAGCATTTATCAGCTGAGACTGGACTATCTTGAATCAAATAGGCTATAAATTGCACCTATTTCTATGGAGTTAGAGTTTTTTTTTTTAAACCCTTAGCTGAAAAGTTTCGGTCCACTTTTTTCAGTCCATTATGCCTGCTATAATAACACTATCCGCTACATAAACAGGATTCTGATGTGCTTAATGAGAAGTCTTGTGATTTTCCTATGTCTTTCTGTCAAATGCCAAAAAGGAAAGGCGCGTCTCTTTTCCATGTCGCAAGCAAGTGTTTTTGAGGACGAATAAATTGCAACGAAGTCAGCTAATTTTGTGTCTGGAGTCTCTTTTTCAAAGCAGGTGTCCCGGTCCCCGCTCCCCAACTCGGCCAGTTCATTTGGCTTCATCTCCTCATGGTGCCCTCGGTGCATACACTCCATGGAAAAACAGTCCGGGACATTAAAGAGACTGTTTGGAAAAGGAAGACTCGGATGAGGTGTAGCGGAAACGTGTTCGTTAACACTGGCACCTCTTATCTCGGTCCATTCCAGATGGATTAACCAACCCTATTTATTTCAGACTCATTTTCGCTTTCTGTAGAGTGCGCCGCATCACCACTTTGATGCTGTAAGGCTTATAAATTTCGCATTACGCGCTGATGTGTCCTTTATTGACATATTTATTATGGTTTAAGTTGGTGTATCGACACGGGAGGAGCATTAAGGGAGAGAGTGACAACATGATTTTCTCTCAGAAGTTTTATTAACGTAACCATAATCTGCTGGCCAGTCATGGTAATAGGCGCGCACACAAACCGGGCAGGCAGGCATTCCACAGTGCTGAGGTGGGTCACTGGCCTATTTCCCTCCTCACTAATTTGACCCAACAATGGGCCTAAAGAGGGAAACATTTTGGATGGTGATTAATTACAATAAGCATAATTCATTTATAACATGATTATAATATTTATAATAACAATAATAATAATTATTATGCTATTACAGATACAATTTCACCGAAGATTACTTCATGTAATTATGTATTTTTATTTCACTCTATGGATATTGTTATTATTGTATTATGTAATGATGATTCAAATGTAATCCATTCCACTATTAATAAAATCAAATCATAGATTATTGGTGCATACACAAATGTGCAGATGTTATCGCAGGTGCAGCGAAATGCTTGTGTTTCTAGCTCCAACAGTGCAATAATACCTAGCAATACAAAACAATACACACTTAATGCAAAAAGTAAAAAGAAAGAAATGAAAAAATATCAGAAGGAACAATGTCAGAGTCTGGAATCATAAGAAACGTGTAGCCTTTTCATACACATTCCCCAGTATCTCAGTGCATGAATGTCAACCGGCTTATAACACAAAAACAAACTAAGCCAGTGCAATATGATTTCCCAAGTAACTACCTATCATGCCATTATTCTTAGAATCAGGTTATCAACATAAACAGACAAAAGTACGTGTGGAAGTAGCCTGTTAAGCACCTATGCTTACAAAAGCCCCTCAATCAGATAATGACATGATTGTCTGACCACAACGCTCCACGCTTTTCACAAGACACAGTTGTCAGAAAAATTGTCAGAGAGAGATGGAGGAGAGAGAGAGAGTGAGTGAGAGAGAGAGGGGGAAAGAGAGGTGCTATTTGTGAAAATACAGGCAGAGAGAGGTAAGACTAAAAGCTGTTTTGTTCCAGAGAGGTTTTGCGTCCTTGGAAAAAAACAAATTGTTTCAAGAGAAGAGAGGAGAGGAGACGGTAGCGAGGAATGAGTGGGAGACATTACTTCTAAGAGGAAAATGTAGGATTATTCGGTTGCTATCTGTGTCTATAGGCTGTGTTTACAAAGGCAGCCCAATTCTGATTTTATGCCAATAAATTGTCTTTTGCCCAATCATATCTTTTGCCAAAAATTAGGCAGATGATCAGAATTGGGCTGCCTGTATAAACACAGCCTATACCTCTGGATATACCGGAGAGATATCTACCTCCTCAAAATGACTAGTCAAATGAATTGTCCACATTATGATTAAATGGCACAATGACAGTGAGACTGTGGTTCGTGGCGCCCCTCTCATTTTCCTTTTGACGACTGACTGGCAGAGTTATACCAGAGCTGGTAATGTGCTTTTCTACCAGGCCAGCCATGCCCCAAATCACATAGTGCCCCTCCTCACCCCTAGGCATTGGTGGTGAATACAGGAGGGTAGACGTAGCACTGTGTGGGGTTTGGGAGGGTTTGGTTGTGTTTTGGGGTCATCGATTGCTGGATACTGTAACCAAGGCCTATTTCATGATTAATAATACAATCCGAGGTCTCTCCAAATCTTCTCTAAAGGAGTGGGACATATTTTGTATTTTAAAAACACACGCGCACACATTTACATTTTAGTCATTTAGCAGACACTCTTATCCAGAGCAACTTACAGTAGCAATTAGGGTTAAGTGCCTTGCTCAAGGGCACATCGACGGATTTTTCGGAAATTCTAAATAGCGACCTTTTGGTTACTTGCCCAACCAACCACTAGGCTCCCTACCACCCACAGGTAGCAGGTCAAATTGCCAACACAATTTGACATGTTACTTGTTGATAAGAGTTAAAACTTCTTCGGGATCGGTGTCCCGTCCACGGGACGGTTGAGCTAACGTAGGCTAATGCGATTAGCATGAGGTTGTTTCCCAGGACATAGACATATCTGATATTGGCAGAAAGCTTAAATTCTTGTTAGTCTAACTGCACTGTCCAATTTACAGTAACTATTACACTGAAATAATACCATGCTATTTTTTTGTGGAGAGTGCACAATTTTGAACTTGAAAAGTTATTAATAAACAATATTTTTAACAGAAATACAATGGTTCATTGTATCAGTGGCCAAAATCCACCTAGTGGCCAAAATGTAAATTGCACCTGGCCTGGAATTATACATTATAGCCTTTCTCTTGCATTTCAAAGATGATGGTACCAAAAAAATGTAAGTTTTTTCTTTGTATTATCTTTTACCAGATCTATTGTGTTATATTCTCCTACATTCCTTTCACATTTCAACAAACTTCAAAGTGTTTCCTTTCAAATGGTACCAGGAATATGGGTATCCTTGCTTCAGGGCTTGAGCTACAGTCAGTTAGATTTGAGTATGTCATTTTAGGCGAAAATTGAAAAAAAGGGGCGGATCCTTAAGAGGTTTTAAGTAATAATGGGGAATAACGTGCTATAGCCTAAGAAAAAATAAACACAATCTCCTATCTGGAGAAGTGTCATGTTATTTGGATGCCATGACTTCCAGTTCAGAAAACATGTCTTGGAAATAATGGGCAATTAAAACAATGCTCACTGAAGCTGTAACAAACATGGTTTCAATCAAACATTCATTAAAATTGCAGATGTTTTCTAAACATCTTAATTGCTCTTACAAAGATCTACTTTACATCTTCGGCTGTTCTATGAGCTACAACTGCAGCTAGAATTGCAAGTGTTCATCTCAATTCTGGTTTTCAGATTTTGGCACTACAGGAAGCTTTTACACACACAGTTGAGTGTCTCTTTAGCCTAATCTTGAAATGCATAATAATAAATCAACATGGTAGATGAAAAAAAAAGAGAAAACAACAACTGTTATCAGAGGATGGGCTAAGTCAAAGAGAATCTATGCCAGGGAGTCAGCGGACCGAAGCGCACTGCGCGCCTTGGAGGTGCTTCGGCAGAGACACGCTCTGAAATGCCCTGGAACTACATTAAACCCAGCCGACATCCTTAAAACAAACAATGGCACCATGAAATAGGGGCTTATAGTGCTCAAAGTCAAAGAGCCCCCTCAGCACTTTCTCTTTCAGTCTCTGTCTGCCTGTATCCCCTCCTCTGTTCTCTCTTTCCCTCTCTGAAACACACAGAGAGGGACTCTTCTTGGGATTGCACGCACTCTCATGTCATGTCAACATGCACAGGACCCACAGGAGAGACCAACATTGTTCATAATGACCTTTCAACTCAAAAATATCACTTTTGTGGCTAAACACGCGGTGCTGGAGTAGGCTAATCAAAACTTACTATCAGGAATCAATGTAAGACCCAAGTGCAGACTGTGTGAAGTAACAATGTTTATTGAAACCACAGGGGCAGACAACCTACAGGTCATGGCAGGCAGGGGTTGATAATCCAGAGCAGAGGCCAAGGTACAGGACGGCAGGCAGGTTCAGGGTCAAAGACAGGCAGTGGTCAGGCAGGCGGGTAGTGGGTCAGGACAGGCAAAGGTCAAAAACCAGGAGGACGAGAAAAAAGATACTAGAGAAAAACATCTGAGACAAAACGTTGTTAGGCTTGAACAAACAAGACAAACTGGCAACAGACAGACAGAAAACACAGGTATAAATACACAGGGGATAATGGGGAAGATGGGCGACACCTGGAGGGGGTGGAGACGAAGGGGGGTAGAGACAAGCACAAGGACAGGTGAAACAGATCAGGGCGTGACACTTACGTCAGTGGGACCAAAAACATTTTCCCTTGGTTTTACCCCTAAAGCATGGTTTTACTATGGGCCTATTGCAGATTGCAAAGACATGATCAACCCTCTCCGCCAGTGAACCATATGATTATTAAGGCATTTTAAGTGCCCAGTTCCACACTGCCTCCATGTGCGTGCCTGCCTTGGTGTGTCAATGCTGCTCCATAGAGGAGTGGTGAGGGATGGCTTTGGGTGCACAGCAGGGATATAAACACTGGGCCTCCATCTTCTCCATACCCCTTCACCTCCAGACCTCAGTTGCTGTATTTCATATTTAGCTGTTTTCACCATGTCTGTCATGTGCCCCTACCAGTAAGACATTTGACATTTTAGTCATTTAGCAGACACTCTTATCCAGAGCGACTTACAGTAGTGAATGCATACATTACATAAAACATTTTTCTGTACTGGTCCCCTGTGGGAATCGAACCCACAACCCTTGCATTGCAAACACCATGCTCTACCAACTGAGCCACACGGGACCCAACTGAGCTACACTGTATGGGCAAACGTGTGTCAAAGATTGAAGAAATGCTCAGTGGGCGGCAGTCTGCTTTCGCTCTTGGGATCCTCAGTAATTATATTTGTTTGCGGGGAGGTAAGTGCTGCTCGCCCTGGAGGGGGGGGGGGGGGTGTTGTATTCGCTTCGCCATATCATAAAACCACATTACAAGGAACCGCTAAGATATTCTACAATAACAGAAGCAAGGGTGTTAAAATCAAAGAGAAGCCAAATTAAGTCTAACAACACTTTATGGAAAATACATTGGAGAGGGATGGATGAGAGACACATTCACTTTCATCTAATGGGGTACTAGACTGGTACAGTAACCCATACACAAACTAACCCACCCACACACATGCACCCCACACACACCTTCCTCAGGGTTGCCGAATGATTTCTTCAAGAGTATGGTCTGTTGACTGTTATCTTAACCATTTGCACCCCATCTTCTAGTTGACATATACCCATGACCTTTGAGCCCATGTGTGGATGTTTGGGCTAGCTATCAGCAGGCCTCTAGACTGGAGTGTCCTATCATCCATGACCTTTTTTGTTCTCTCAGTGACCATTCAAACCGATAACATTCTAGAGTCTTGGAGGGGTCATGTAAACACCAACACACACAGCTACAGTGCCTTGCAAAAGTATTCATCCACCTTGGCGTTTTTCCTATTTTGTTGCATTACAACCTGTAATTTAAATAGATTTTAATTTGGATTTCATGTAATGGACATACACAAAACGGTCCAAATTGGTGAAGTGAAATGAAAAAATTAATTGTTAAAAAAAAACTACTAATTACCTTCAGAAGTCACAGAATTGAGCTTTTTGACCATCAAGGAAAACACTTTGTCTGGCGCAAACCCAACACCTCTCATCACCCCGAGAATACCATCCCCACAGTGAAGCATGATGGTGTCATCATCATGCTGTGGGGATGTTTTTCATTGGCAGAGACTGGGAAACTGGTTGAAGGAATAATGGATGGCGCTAAATACAGGGGAATTCTTGAGGGAAACCTGTTTCAGTCTTCCAGAGATTTGAGACTGGGACAGAGGTTAACCTTCCAGCAGGACAATGATTGTATACTCACATACAAGCACAAACTAGCCAATAGTATGTTTTACATTGATGACACATGTTGATTTAGATTTAGATTTTACTGGGATCCCAATTAGCCGACATCTATGTCAACAGCTAGTCTTCATGTGGTCTGACACATAACCAAAAATACATCACAGACAAAAATACTTTCCAATTTACAGGCATATAAAACATTAACACAGACATTATAGACTTACACTCATACATACATTACTACATATACATATGCCTTAACTAGGTTAATTAGGTAAGGAGTTTTGTTGTGAGGTGTTGTTTTATTTGTTTTTGAAAGCAAATTTAACTGTTTGCTTGAGTAATTTGAGAAGGAAGGGAGTTCCATGTGATCATGGCTCTATATAATACTGTGTGTTGCCTTAAATTTATTCTGTTAGAAGTATATGTAAGTTTATTATAAAGACAATTTAGAATTTTTAACACAATATTTCTTAGAAAAACAAGAATTGATGTAGTCAATCTCTCCTCTACTTTGAGCCAAGAAAAATGGACATGCATACTGTTGACATTAGCCCTGTTCTGGGCCAGCTCCAGCTTTTCTAGGTCCTTCATTGCAGCACTTGACCATTCCACAGGGCAAAACTAGAGCCTGCAGGACTTGTTTGGTTGACTGTGGTGTTAAAAATGCTTGGTGCACATCAATTTAACTATGCATAAAAACGTGTATTTTCCATGTTCTAATGGCGATGACCGTAATCATCTGATCATATACTGTAATGAATTGAATTTGTACTGAATCTGCTGTACTCTGTTTTCAATATTCTATCTCTTAACCTGATGCCATTTTCTGTGTTCTGTTTTAATTCATCAGAGCCCTGGCTCATCCATTCTCAGTTGGGCTATGTATAAGTACACTTCAGCTACAGGTTACAGCAGCTCACGGACCACAAAGCTGCTTCCTTCAAAACACGCACGCACGCACGCACGCACACACACACACACACACACACACACACGCACATACATGTACATACATACACATGCACATACATACACTCAGACACACAAACACGCACACACTGTTTGTGTGTGTCACACTGTTCAAAGACTTCCCTGTGGATAGAGGCGTCTGCCAGCGCAGCCATAAATCACGTTGAGACTGGTGTGGAGGGCACCGTGCACCTTGTCCACGCCGCCCACACTATAGCGCTAAATAAACCATAACATCCTGCCTCTCGTGCCGCCCGACACACCAAACGTGACCCAAGGGGAGCGTATGATGAACCCCACTCTCCCCCTCCTCTCTCTCCTTTCCCCTCCCTCCCTCCCTCCCTCCGTCCCTCCCTCCCCTCTTTCGCTGGCATCGGTGTCTGGGCTGGCACACATTGGGGATTGCTTCAGCTCGCCTCTTTCGCACGTTGGCCCTCTTCCATGTGTTTAGAGGTCACTCTTTTTTCCATTCCAACGACTTCCTGCTTCAAGAGATGGTCAGAAAATAGCAGGAACTGAGCACTTAACGTGAGGATGGCGACTCCCTCTTCCTGTCGTGTGCCTGGTTGGGCTCAGGTGTGTTGGACACACTACACTACACTACCTGAGGGTGGGTTCATCCCCCTTCCACTACAACACTCCACTCTCAGAGGAAGTATAATGTTTCTGGAATGCGATGTGTTGCGTAGAAAATACAGGTTTTATGACCTGGCCATATAAAAAGAGAGGGTGTGAGCCAGGCTCATAGTGGACGTTCCCCCACTAAGAGACAATAAAACTAACAAAGAAAAAAGAAGGCAGTGTTGGGTAAAAATGTAATTGTTTCCCTTGATTTTGATATAATGTAGGGTGAAGCAAAGCAAACAACCCACCCTAACCCTCCCTGCCTCTGTCTTTCTCTCTCAAGCTGTCTGTTACTTCTGTGACAGTCTGTGCAATGTATGTGTGTAAGTGTGTGTGCGTGTGACAGCTTCACCATACCTCCATGTCACAGACATTGTTTAACCTGGCTATATATGACCTACAGTCATAACACCTGTGTATCATTCTAGATACATTGGCACGGATCCCTCCGGAACTTTCATTACGCACACCTGGCACCTATTCCCAGTGATTAGTAATTGTATAAGTGTGCCCTTGGTTTACCAGTGTCCTGTCGATTATTGTTAGAATGTCCATTGGTGCGTGTGAGTACCTGTGCTGTGTGTTTTGGCTTTCGTGCCATTGTGGATTGTGCAGATGATTACGGGTCTCGTTCCTGTGTGTTAATCATTGTGCTCGTGTGTTTTTTATTAGACGTACTCCTCGCTCTTTTGTTTGGGTTTCTACACTGTGTTTTTGTATAGTGTTTGTTTAGTCTTCATCCCCGAGCCTTTACACGGCATGCCCTAATTTTTTATTAAATAAAAACTATTTTACGCATTCCTGCGCCTGTCTCACAAATTATTCATACCAATGTGACATACATTGTCTAATTTTATCTGCTGTTAAGAATAAATTGAACATGACACATCTATGTGTCTTAAGAAGTTTTGTTTAAGAAGTTTTTCCGATGTTATTTGCCTGGTATTTATTTAAATATTTATTTAGCTAAAATAAAGAAGAGAGAAAGTAATTGGTAGATACGGTCACGACTTCCACCGAAGTCGGTCCCTCTCCTTGTTCGGGCGGCGGTCGACGTCACCGACCTTCTAGCCATCGTCGATCCACTTTTCATTTTCCATTGGTTTTGTCTTGTCTTCCATCACACCTGGTTTCAATTCCATCAATTACATGTTGTGTATTTAACCCTCTGTTCCCCCCCAATGTCCGTAATTGTTTGTTGTCAGTGCTTGTGCATGTTATGTTCTGGTGTGCGTCGGGTTATGTACCCATTTATTTTCATTGTTCTGTATCCAGTGGGTTTTGATGATTAAACTGAGCCGTTGGAAACACAGTATTGCTCTCCTGCGTCTGACTTCTCTGCCGCCAGTACGCACCCCTGACAGATACACGTATAACATTTTACAAAGTTATTTCTAAGAAAATATCAGATAAGTCATGAACTGTAAAATAAGCTGTAATCAAATGTTGACAAGAATATTGTTTGACATTTGTTGAAGTAGCGTTTAAGTGACTGTCAGGTGATATTAAAATTGGAACCCCCAATCATTCTCTGGATCTTTTAATAAAGGGAAGACAAACCAGCCCTCTGGGTATTCCTGATCCTCCTGGTTTTCCTTGAATTAATCTCCTTTTCCTCTCCGGAAGTTTATCCTGTTCTGCCGGCTTGTCAGAGTTCAGTCCCAAAGGAAAGTGAAAGGGGCTTTTTTCAGACGCTGACTTGTGAAGAGGACAGCGGGAAGCAATGCAAGTGTGTGTGTGTCCTGGCTAAGGGTTTATTTTCAGTATGGAGACACTGATTCCTATACATTCAGCACGACCTCTGTGTCACATGTCCGTGCATTCAGTGTCACCTCCTTTTGCAGAAAGAATTCTCATACAAAATATGCATCCTAGGCCCCCACTCTTTCTCCCCATCCATCTCTCCCTCCATTGACCGCCTCTTTTGTGTATCCAGGAAAAACACTAAATGTGTCCCTGCCAAGTGATAGCCTTTTATCTGAGCTCTAAACAACCAGACTAGTCTTATTCTATTTTCTCTCCATCTCAGTCTGAGTGCTCCATGCTCTGACCCACTCCATGTTCCACCCAAAGAATATCTCAGTAAAACAGAGGAGGGAAGGGAGAGAGAGAGAGAGACATGATGAGAAGAAAAGAAAAGGTAAGATGGAGAGAGGGAGAGGGAGAAAGAAATGAGACAAAACTGAACAGAGAGGGATGGGAGAAAGAGAGGAGAGTGATTGAGATTGGTAGAGGGAGAGAGAGAGAGGGGGAAAGACATTGGGGGGAGATGGAGAGGGAGAGATATATGTCCATCTGCTCTGATGATCTCACTCCAAGAGCTTCTGGCATGGCCCTTTCCACCATGACAACATGGCCTCAGTAGCCCCAGCAACTCCAGAGGACCCAAGGCCCAGCGCAGTCTTGACCCAGATCAGGAGTATCATTCTGGGCTAACAGACTAGAGTTCTGAGATTATCAGGGGCGCAAGTTTGGTTTTAGAAGTGTGTGTGTGGGGGGGGGGGCATACATTTTTTAAAATAAAGTTCTGATTGTCTTCAAGACATCCTCTATGTCAAATTTCAGTCAGACCGTCCAGCCAACCCGAGCCCCCTACACCCCTACCCCCACCAGTCTAGTCAATAACTCAACACACTCCCCAACAAAACTTCCTTCCCATCTTTTATTTATGTGTCAAGGGAAAGGTTTCAAAAGTTGAATGAAAACAAACATACAGCTACACATTAACACACAGAAACATCACATCCTCCATAAAATTCGTATCATAGGCCTAAAAATACTGTAGAGCTCTTTTTACTTGCACCCAATATAGCTGGGTCGCCCCGACCTCTCCCTAGGGGTCCACGGCCCTGTAGTGCCCCAACCCAACACACCCCACTCAGCTTTAGGATCTTAGTGAAACATTCATTATTGGTTCCAGGTGTGTTAGGCCAAGGCCAGAGTGACAACAGTACAGCAGACCCCCAGGGCCAGGGCTGAGCAGCCAAGCAGCTAGGCATGTTTTGAATACAGACTCCTTCTGTTGTACTGTATTACATTTAAGGCATCCAGACCTTATAAAAGTTGCACAGTATACCCTTAATCTTAAAACAAATATAGTAATACTGTACAATACCTTTCAATTAATGGCAATGCATTTATTAGCCACTATAAATGCTAGGTTACACAGTTTCTACACAGCAAACAAAAACAGGCAGAAGGGAGAATCTGTAGACATGCTGAGATTAAAGACCATACTCCTTGCCATATTTCAGCCACAAGACCACTACATATGAAAATATGTCCCCTTTTGTGCTTTACACCTCAAGAAGAAAATTACAATTTTTTAGTGCATGTAATTCAGTTTCACTGGCATATAGTACGTTCTATGGAGGGTTTTAAACTGCAGTCATTAATGTCTGAGATCATATGAACATGACTGGGCATTCAAACATATCTGTGTCCATTCATCACCATCAATAGCGTCTCCCAGGTCTTCCTCACATTTTTGTTTTACATGTTTTGTGTCATCGGGAAAAGCCTCTATCAACCTTTGATACAGTTTGGAAATCAACTTTGGAGGTTTGTCAGACTGCCTTAAAGTAGCATCTGGCTTGTCCAGTGTTTGCCGGACAGAGAGAATAAAGTGTTATATCTGCAAAAATCACCTCACCTCTGTCACAGACTGGTCTTCCCTGGCTGCTTGACTCTGCTGAGACCACTGTCACCATCTGATCCTCCTAAAATTAGGCATGACAAAGAATTACCTTGGTGTACATTTATACATTATATTATCTAAGAATAGAATCGATGACTGTAGCTTTAAGCTTAAGCTGCTGTACTGTAGCTACTGTTGGTCTCCCCATCAATTCAAGATGGAACTTTGTATTATTCAATGAATATACTGCAAAAATCACCTGAGCTCTATAGACTGGTCTTCCCTGTCTGTCTGACCCTGCTAAGACATGATGAGCATAGTGTTGTGTACTAGAGGGCTGCATTCCCGTGAAAATATTTTTGCTGTCCCACAGATTATTTTGAAACGGTCCTCTTTCTGCTTTGTATGCTTTAACCTACCTATTGTATTAAAAGCACATATTTTTCGCATTATTCACACTTAGAATTCACTGCTTCAACTAAAGTCGCCTACCTCTGCTAGTTGGGCATGAGAGTTCAAGTGTGCCTATGTAACGCCATGGCCATAGAGAGGGGTTTTTTGTTCTTTATTTTGGTTAGGCCAGGGTGTTACATTGGGTGGGCGTTCTATGTTTCTTTTTCTATGTTTTTGTATTTCTTTGTTTTGGGCCGTGTGTGTGTGGCTCCCAATCAGGCACAGCTGAAGCTCGTTGTTGCTGATTGGGAGTCACACATAAGGAGCATGTTTTTCCTTTGGGTTTTGTGGGTAATTGTTTCTGTTAGTGTTTGCACCTGACAGGACTGTTGGCTGTCGGTTTTCTCTTTTCTTGTTTTTGTATAGTGTTCACATTGTCCGTTTAAATATAAAATATGATGAACACTAACTCCGCTGCGTTTTGGTCCGCTCTCTCTTCAGACAGCCCTTACAGCCTAGAATGTGTGCCTACATGGGTGGAGAATCACGTGGCAGTTAATTTCACATTCAAGTTAACTTAAATATGATTAGACTGTAGTTTACTACAGTGTCTGTAAATAAATATTGATAATGAAAAGAAGTGAAGGGCGCTCAACCAACTTGAGTCGAAGTGCAATCAAAAAACGTAATCATAATCACAATGCTCCCATAGGTTAGGTTACTATGGTGAGTGAGCGTTACGCCTTTTCATTTTCAATAAATATGGATTACACATTTATTTGTCTCTGCATTGAACTTGTCCTCCTAACCTAAAAGGTAGGCTATATCCTATAGGACTATGCAAAATGTAGCAAGTGTCGCTGTCTCAATTAAAAAGAGTAGGCTACAGCCTATGTATACATGGGCGGAGAAGCACGGAACAGACCAATAATGTAACGTTGACATACTGACGAATACAAATCACATTGCACTAAAGAAACGTCAGAATATCAATATTCAATTGTTTGGCCGATGGTTTCATCGTTTGGTTCAGGTCTAGTTCGATTGAGGCAAAAATAATAGCTAATATAAGCCAACTTTTGGCCAGTTCTCTCTCTAGCGGAACATCAAGTGGCAAAAGCTTGTCAAGTGAATTTACTTCTGAAACGTGACAAAACAAAGGCTACAAAACATGAGAGAGTGAGAGGGTTTGGGCTTCTGTTTAATCCATTTATTTTCATTTCTCTTAGCATGTCGGATTAGAATAATTTTATTTAAACTGTCAGTTTGAGCTGGGGATTGAGAAATCTGGATTTTATAGGGATTATTATTATGGAGAAAATGCACACACACACACACTCTCTCTATCTGTCTCCCTCCTTTTCTCTTTTATTCCCTAATAACCTGCTTGACCAACAAATTGTGTTTATTGTAGGGATACAGACTGTGTGTGCAGTGTGTTTACACTGATACACTCAACAAACTGGCTAAGACTAATGTTGATTTTCTCATCACACTTAGACAACAGAGAGAGCCAGGTCTAAGTGAGATGAGGCTGCAGCCCGTAGCAGACTGACCATGGAGACACAGTAGCTTCAGTCCAGATCTCACCTATCAAGGTTTATCATCTAATCTACATTAGGATAAGGCAAGAAAAAACACCACCTTTTCCTCCTGAGGTCAAGCGTTTTATTCCCTCTCTTCTCATTACATTAAAAAATGAGGGAGGCCTCACAGTCGCTCTGCGGTATTTAAAGATACCTCCCCTTCATCTATTTAATTGATCTGACATTGTCTCAGTCAGAATGACATCTCGTGGGACAGTGAGGGTTAGTTCAAATCAAATCAAACTATTTGGCACGCGCCAGGTGTTGACCGGATGTAGACCTTACAGTGAAATGCTTACTTACAAGCCCTTAACCAACAATGCAGTTCAAGACAGAGTTATGAAAATATTTACCAAGTAAACTAAAGTAAAAAAAAGTATAAAAAGTAACACAATAAAATAACAATAACGAGGCTATATACAGGGGGTACCAGTACTGAGTAAATGTGTGTGGGTACAGTTAGTTGAGGTAATTTGTACATGTAGGTAGGGGTGAAGTGACTATGCATAGATAGTAAATAGCGAGTAGCAGCAGTGTAAAAACAAATGGGGGAGGGGGTCAATGTAAACAGTCCGACCATTTGATTAATTGTTCAGCAGTCTTATGGCTTGGGGGTAGAAGCTGTTAAGGAGCATTTTGGTCCTAGACTTGTCGCTCCGGTACCGCTTGCTGTGCAGTAGCAGGGAGAACAGTCTTTGACTTGGGTGACTGGAGTCTTTGACCATTTTTTGGGCTTTCCTCTGACATCGCCTAGTATATAGGTCCTGGATGGCAGGAAGCTTGACTCCAGTGATGTACTGGTCCATATGCACTACAGTGGTTTCTCAACTAAAAGTTTTGAGGTTATGCTGCGAGATTTAGAGGTAATTTGTGGTTTAGAACGTTACCCTGTGTCACTGCTTCATTGCTCCAGACCACCGCAAGGGGAGTTAGAGCACTAATTATGCTTTTGAGTCCAATGCCTAATGTGTGTCTACCCGACAATGAATGGGCGATATAAACCAAGTAGAAACTGATAATTGTGCACGACTTCAAAATTGAATTTCAATGAACTGAGTGATGAGGATGAAGAAGGTGATCATATTTAGAATAATAGTGTAAGAATTGCTATTCCTCTGTCCTGCACGCGCAGACCCTGAAAAATACACCGATTTTTTTTGTTTCTAATCGTCAGTATTACTTACTAAAACCGTTGTTACACTAAGGTTTTTATTCTAAGACAAAACAAAAATGTTCAATTATATTCCATGACTTTCTTAACTTCTTCGGGCTAGGGGGCAGTATTTGGAAGTTTGGATGACTGAGGTGCCCAAAGTAAACTGCCTGTTACTCAGGCCCAGAAGCTAGGATATGCATATAATTGGTAGTATTGGTATTAACATTTAATAAATAAATGTTTTTGTTTTCCTGCCCTGGATGCAATTATGCGCTATTAGCAGGACAATAGACTCTTTCAACACCTCTCTGTATTTTGATACTTTGTGCAACCTACATGATAAGCATTAAAAACTTTGTGGATGGGGCCTCCTGAGTTGCGATGCATTTTTAATGTTTTTCACCAGGGGCCGCTATTCCAAGGATGTGTAACCAAAGAAAGATACCATGAGTCAACACAGAATATCAACTGGGATGGATCCCGAGGCAAATGTGGCTTACCAGCGAACCTCCGGGTGTTCATCATTAATACTGTGTCTCAGACATTTTTGCCCATGACTGATGCAACCATTCGGTTATTTGAAAACAAAATAATCTCCAAAATATTAGTATTTTTTCAACAAAGTGATTATTATTGATTCATTTCAAATTATATTAAAGCCCCTTAGATATTCTCACAGATCAGATTTGCCATAACAAAAAATGCCCCTTAGATATTCATTTAGAATCCTCCAATCCTCGAAACATAATTATTGGCGGAGAGTCACGTCATTGAAAATAATATTTTTTGATATACTGTAGACTTACCGTTTGCGACATAAGTCTCACTAGTGTGGAGTAATGTGCTGTTAAAAGTGGTGTAGGTCTTATTTATTTAAAAAGCATATTGAAGTTAGAAGCAATAGGATTTGAAGCAATAGCCTACCCGATGTGGTCAACTATTTCAGCACTATTTCGTGCTGCTTTGAGACAAGCATGGGGACTGGTCTTGATAAATCAATTAGATTTTTATTTCCAAAGAATCTCCATTTGGGTAATGGTTAGACTACAATTATGGTGTGGAAATGTTATGCTCTTAGTACTGTAGCCTACTCCAAACTGTACAGCTCCATATTATCCTAACGGAAATGGCCAATATTGAAGGCTACAAAATACTTCTCAAAGATGCCCTCTGGTGATCAAACTAACACTAACTAACATTAATGGTAACAATGGCTGACAATTAAATAATGTGCCATAGAATTCTGTGGCAGCCCCCAAGGTGTGCTGCAGTACGACGCAACTTTTACAGGAAGAACAACTCTACCCTCTGTGGCGACCTACGGTCAGATGCCGAGCAGTTGCCATACCAGGTGGTGATGCAACCGGTCAGGATGCTCTCGATGGTGCAGCTGTAGAACTTTTTGAGGATCTGGGGACGCATGCCAAATCTTTTCATTCTCCTGAGGGGGAAAAGGTGTTGTTGTGCCCTCTTCATGACTTTCTTGGTGTGTTAAGACCATGTGGAGACCAAGGAATTTGAAACTCTCGACCCGCTCCACTACAGCCCCGTCGATGTTAATGGGGGCCTGTTCGGCCCGCCTATTCCTGTAGTCCACGATCAGCTCCTTTGTCTTGATCACATTGAGGGAGAGGTTGTTGTCCTGGCACCACACTGCCAGGTCTCTGACCTCCTCCCTATAGGCTGTCTCATTGTTGTCACAGACAGCGTCACCAGCGAGGCACCCCCACACCATCGCAACTCCTCCATCATGCTTCACGGTGGGAACCACACATGCAGAGATCATCTGGACCAAAAATCGCAAATTTGGACTCATCAGACCAACGGACAGATTTCCACCAGTCTAATGTGCATTGCTCATGTTTCTTGGCCCAAGCAAGTCTCTTCTTATTATTGGTGTTCTTTAGTAGTGGTTTCCATGCAGCAATTCGAGCATGAAGACCTGATTCATGCAGTCTCCTCTGAACAGTTGATGTTGAGACGTGTCTGTTACTTGAACTCTGTGAAGCATTTATTTGGGCTGCAATTTCTGAGGCTGGTAAGTCTAATGAACTTATCCTCTGCAGCAGACGTAACTCTGGGTCTTTCTTTCCAGTGGCGGTCCTCATCAGATCGAGTTTCATCATAGCGCTTGACATATTTTCCCACTGTACTTGAAGAAACTTTGAAAGTTCTGGAAATGTTCTGCATTCACTGACCTTCATGTCTTAAAGTAATGATGGACTGTCGTTTCTCTTTGATTATTTGAGCTGTTCTTGCCATACTATGAACTTGGTCTTTTACCAAAAAGGGCTATCTTCTCTATACCACCCCTACCTTGTCACAACACAACTGATTGGCTCAAACCCATAGAGATGGAAATAAAATCCACAAATTCACTTTTAACAAGGCACACCTGTTAATTGAAATGCATTCCAGGTGACTACCTCATGAAGCTGGTTGAGAGAATGCCAATCATATGCAAAATCTATCATCAAGGCAAAGGGTGGCTACTTTGAAGAATCTCAAATATGAAATATATTTAGACTTGTTTAACACTTTTTTGGTTACTACATGATTCCATGTGTGTTATTTCATAGTTTTGATGTCTTCACTATTATTCAACAATGTAGAAAATAGTCAAAATAAACAAAACCCATGGAATTCGTAGGTGTGTCCAAACTTGACTGGTACTGTATATCTCCACTGTCCATCCCACCTTTTGAAATGGCACACTTATTCATGCCCCAGTGTTGAACCTATAAGCCGTGCCCTATTTGAACACATATATAGTGGTTCATTTTGTATAGCGTGGTACATGGATGTCATAGGGTTTGGGTTAATGGGATGGGGAGGTGCAGCATGTTGTCTTTACCACTCATAAAAGAGTTGGAGCAAAGTGTTAAGACTGTGTTTAACCTAATGCGTAAACACACTCACAGATACTTTCTCTCAATGCGTCGCACCCATCGGTTCTTGGGAAGTAGGCTAGGGACCTCTGGTCACTGCTCTCTCTCAGCTTTGAGTTATCAGAGTGAGGATAGGAAAGAGAGAGAGAATGGGTGAGACAGGGAGGGAGGAGGGCGAGGGATAAACTGTGAAAAATTGGTGATGGAGGGGTGAAGGTGGGGGAAGGAGGGAGAGAGGGGGGATCTTCCAGAGGACATCTGTCACAGAGAACAACTTGCAAGCTTTTTCCAGCCCTTCTGTGACCCACAGATTATCTTGCATGACTTGCCAAGAACTATGAGGGCCGGGAGGGGGCCTTAGCCCCTGCCTTACTGCAGGGAGACCCCATAAGAGAGGATCTCAATATTAGGAAGGTTCTCTCAATGTTTGGTATACTCAGCAGTGGCAGTCGGTCCCGTTTAAGATGAGGAGGACCATTTTTTTTTTCATGAGCATGGCCTTATTTTTATTACAGCATATTGAATGACTGACATTCATATTCCATTCACCTGGTTCAATGTAACACTGATAGGTTTAGGCTACTACATGATACTCACATTGTCTCTATACCCATCATGAGGTTGCTACAACCTACCCTATGAAGGAAAGTTTACAACGTAGGTGCACAGAGGTAGAGAGAAAAATCTGGGGTGACAGTGAAATATGGACAGACAATGACATATTCAATACTGCATTGCACACTTTTGCCTGCATCTAGGGTGTAATCATTAGTTCAACAGCTGCAAATGAGTTTCTATTGGACAAATTCAGGTATGTTTATCCCAGTTTCATTCCATTTGCTTCCATTTAAGAAATGTTTTTCAACAAAATCGATGGAAGGAATACAACCCTGATCAAGTGTAACCACGGTTCACTTTCATAGCAGACACGTTGTATTCCTTTTCCTTTCGCTTGTGGACTTCAATGCACAATGCATCAGCTGTATGTGACCAGGCCAAAAAAATTCCAAACCATATCATAACCGCTACACACGGCCTACATCGTTGTTACCATATTAGCTAAAGTAATACCATAGTCAACATAGCTAATAGAATTAACGCGTTTGTAAACACAAAACTGTACAACAGTGTACAGTCAGAAAAGCCGTTTAGTACTTACATCGACGGGCCCCGGTGGCAATACATTTGTAAAACCTAGAGCTTCACTTGGAAGAGTTCCAGTGTTGTGTTGGATAGTCATAGCCAGCTAGCTAACATAGCATTCCTCTGTTTGAACAGGGTGTTTGATTAGGCTAATCTAGCTAGCTGCAGTTGCTAGCTAAGTAGGTGAAACTGAAAGTTTAAAAAAAATGAAATCACTCTTTAATCTCTCTTGCTTCATTTGCTTTATATTGAAGCCAATGTACCCAGAGTTGGACGGAAGCTAGCTGTCCTCCGGCTGCACTCAATATTTGGAAGATGTGGTATACTCAGAGTATGTTGATGCCATCCTGTCAGATGCTTTAAGATGTGAGTACCTATACATGTTCTGTTTGGCTCTGAATGTACATGTGGGGTATTGGAGGGGAAGCACACTATTGGGAGTAAAATATAAAATCTCTTAGAGTTTTGAGAGTTCAACCACCTACAAAATCCCAATGTAACCCTTGCTTATACGGTTCCCTGAAAATGAGAGTGATTTGAAATTATCTTAACAGTTCAGTTTGATCGAAAGGCCTCAAAGGTTCTAAGAAAGTAAATCAACTCAAAATGTTCAGTCCAATTTGAATACATAGCATAGCCTCTTGTAGTTAAAACAGTCATTCCATTTATTGTATTACACTAAAATATTACATTGTTTACATCTTTAACCTACATGTGTTGATTAGAGTTGTGACCATGTGTTCCATAACCCAGACAGCAGGAAGCTGTCTGTAGCATAGCGTCCAGTAGGCTAGCTACCATAGACGTGTGAGAACATTTAGCCTCCTCCCGCAGGTGTTTGAGCAGTACAGTAAACAAAAACAATGCTGCATACACACACACACACACGAGGCTTATTGTGTATGTGAGTGTGTGGAACCTAACCCATCTTTCCTAATCTGGGATTATTGTATTTCCATCCTGAAGGGGAGACATTTAAATGGGAGAGAAAACAATGGTTTACTTTATGAGAGGAAATGTGCTGTAATGATGTGAATGCTTCAGCAACCCCCATTTAACCCCCACCTCACACACACACACACACACACACACACACACACACACACACACACACACAAATTTGCTTACTTACCCCTTGAAAATGGTACATATGTGTGAAGTTTTGCCATTAAAATGCAAATCAATTCATAACATTTTTGACATGCGTTTTTGTGGATTTTTTTGTTTGTTATTCTGTCTCTCACTGTTCAAATAAACCTACCATTCAAATTATAGACTGATCATTTCTTTGTCAGTGGGCAAACGTACAAAATCAGCAGGGGATAAAATACTTTTTTCCCTCACTGTATATACACTGAGATCATGTGATAGATGATGGGACACTTAGATTGCACACAGGTGGACTTTATTTAACTAATTATGTGACTTCTGAAGGTAATAGGTTGCACCATTAGGTGCAAAAACTTGACTTACCCATTTGCGGCCAACACCCTCCCTAGGAGAGGGGGTGACCTTGATAATTTATTGTTAAAACAAGAGGCTGCCTGGATCTTTAATTTAAAGACCCTTGCACCCTTCGGTCTGAACATAGACTTTGATATTAAGCCATTCTTGTGATTATTGTGACTTTGCCATTGTAATTGTTTGTAAGCTTGTGTAGTCTAAAATTAATCTATAATCGTATGCTATCCATTTGTTTTTTGTATGCTGTTCTTTGTATGCCATTTTTATATTTGAGAATTAACCAATGATATTAGGCCACACTTGGTCATGGTTACAGACACCTGTGTGTCTTTTGACACTATATAAACGAGTCATCTCGCAGTGTTTGTGATCATACCCTGATGAAGACAGCTTGGCTGTCGAAACGTTGGATATTACATTTTTGCATCTGAGCTCCTAGAGTGTGCGGCTCTCCCTTATTTTCAAATAGGTTGCACCAGATCTTATTTAGGGCCTTCATAGCAAAGGCAGTGAATACATATGCACGCTCCACTTTTCAGTTTTTTATTCTTTAAATTTTTTTGAAACAAGTAATGTTTTTCATTCCACTTCACCAATTTGAACTATTTTGTGTATGTCCATTACATGAAATCCAAATAAAAATCTATTTAAATTACAGATTGTAATGCAACAAAATAGCAAAAACGCCAAGGGGGATGAATAATTTTGCAACTGGGTTTTTCCCATCCCATTGATAATCCTTATTCATTTGATTGTACTGCTTAAATAGTAAGGGAGAAATGGTCACAGAGCATGGACACATAATTCAACTGTGGGGCCACAAGCATTTTAACAGTATTTATTTTACCCCAGAAAGTAAGATTAAGCAACCTCATTTATTGTCAATCCAAGATGGCGTAGCAGTCAGACATCCTTTGTCCTCGTGTTATCGTGTCCCGTGTATATATCTTTTTCTTCGCATATATTTTAAAATATTTTTTTCTAAAACTCAACTTCTAAACACTCTCCTGCAACCCGCCTCACCCAATGTGGTGCGGATCTGTTTTTTTCTAAAGTATTATTCACCTCAAATAAGGAATCTCACAACAGAAGCTAGCCAGCTCACTAGCCAGCTCACTAGCTACTAGCTAGCAGTCAGCTAATAACTGCTAGCGATCATCAGCTAACCTTTAGCTCGGAAAGCTCTCGCCAGTTTGTACAACGCGACTCAAACCAGAGCATTCCGGAACTATTTTCTCTCCATATCCCCAGATTCTTACAGCAAGCTCTGGACATTTTCACCTGGATCTTCGCAGCCAGCAAGCTGCTATCCAAGTACTAGCTAACGTCGGTACCAATTAGCCTGGAGCCCATGCTAGGCCATTTCTCCCGGCTTGCTAGAGACCCATCAGCCACTCCTGGGCTACAATACCCGGACCCCTTCTACTGCCGGTACGGAACCCCGCCGATCCTTCACGACTGGACTACGACTTAAACTGCTCGAGGGGCTACTCAACTGGCCTCTACATTGCAACCACCTCTGAATGCCCACCCGAAAGCCGCGGCCCGCTAGCTGCTAGCTGTCTAGAGCATATTGGACTGTTATCTGTATAGATCCATTGGCCAATTTCTTGGGCAACTATACCTTTTTTGCCAATTGGACATGGACCCCTCTGCTACTCGGAACTCTACTAATCCATCACGACTGGTCTATCAACGTCACCAACGCGGAGACCAAAACAGCCTTTACTCCGTCGAGACGTCCCTCAAAGGCCCTTTTGCTAGCTTGCTATCCCCAGTCTGCTAGCTTGTAGCCCCGGCCTGCTAGCTGTCTGAATTGCCGTGTCTCCAGCCAGCCCAACCACTTACTGGACCCCTATTGATCACCCGGCTACGCATGCCTCTCCCTAATATCAATATGCCTTGTCCATTACTGTCCTGGTTAGTGATTGTCTTATTTCACTGTAGAGCCTCTAGCCCTGCTCAATATGCCTTAACCTACCATTTACTTCCACCTCCCACATATGCGGTGACATAACCTGGTTTAAACGTTCACCTGGCTACCCCTACCCCGGTCAACAGCCCTGCGTTCCCCACAGCAACTCACCCAAACCTCCCCCACTTCACTCAAATCCAGATAGCTGATGTTCTGAAAGAGCTGCAAAATCTGGACCCCTACAAATCAGCCGGCTAGACAATCTGGATCCTCTCTAAAATTATCTGCCGAAATTGTTGCAACCCCTATTACCAGCCTGTTCAACCTCTCTTTTGTATCGTCTGAGATTCCCATTGATTGGAAAGCTGCCGCGGTCATCCCCCTCTTCAAAGTGGGAGACACTCTAGACCCAAACTGCTACAGACCTATATCTATTCTACCCTGGCTTTCTAAGGTCTTTGAAAGCCAAGTTAACAAACAGATTTCCAACCATTTCGATTCTCAATTACAACCATTTCAAATCTAACTTCTCCGCTATGCAATCTGGATTCAGAGCTGGTCATGGGTGCACCTCAGCCATGCTCAAGGTCCTAAACGACATCATAACAATCATCGATAAGAGGCATTACTGTGCAGCCGTCTTCATCAACCTGGCTAAGGCTTTTGACTCTTCAATCACAACATTCTTATTGGCAGACTCAACAGCCTTGGTTTCTCAAATGACTGCCTCCCCTGGTTCACCAACTACTTCTCTGATATAGTTCAGTATGTCAAATTGGAGGGCCTGTTGTCCGCACCTCTGGCAGTCTCTATGGGGGTGCCACAGGGTTCAATTCTCGGGCCAACTCTCTTCTCTGTATACATCAATGATGTTGCTCTTGCTGCTGGTGATTTTGATCTACCTGTACACAGACGACACCATTCTGTATACCTCTGGCCCTTCTTTGGACACTGTGTTATTAACTAATCTCCAGATGAGCTTCAATGCCATACAACTCTCCTTCCGTGGCCTCCAACTGCTCTTAAATGCAAGCAAAACTAAATGCATGCTCTTCAACCGATCGCTGCCCGCACCTGCCCGCCCGTCCAGCATCATTACTCTGGACGGTTCTGACTTAGAATATGTGGACAACTACAAATACCTAGGTATCTGGTTAGTCTATAAACTATCCTTCCAGACTCACATTAAACATGTCCAATCCAAAATGAAATCTAGAATCGGCTTCCTATTTTGTAACAAAGCATCCTTCACTCATGCTGCCAAACATACCCTTGTAAAACTGACCATCCTACCGATCCTTGACTTCGGCGATGTCATTTACAAAATAGCCTCCAACACTCTACTCAGCAAACTGGATGCAGTCTATCACAGTGCCATCCGTTTAGTCACCAAAGCCCCATATACTACCCACCACTGAGACCTGTATGCTCTCGTTGGCTGGCCCTCGCTTCATACTCGTCGCCAAACTCACTGGCTCCAGGTCATCTACAAGTCTCTGCTAGGTGAAGCCCCACCTTTTCTCAGCTCACTGGTCACCATAGCAGCACACACCATAGCACGCGCTCCAGCGGGTATATCTCACTGGTCACCCCCAAAGCCAATTCTTTGTTTGGCCGCCTCTCCATCCAGTTCTCTGCTGCCAATGACTGGAACCAACTGCAAAAATCTCTGAAGCTGGAGACTCTTACCTGCCTCACTAGCTTCAGGCACCAGCTGTCAGAGCAGCTCACAGATCCCTGCAGCTGTACATAGCTCATCTGTAAATAGCCCATCCAATGTACCTCATCCCCATACTGTATTTATTTATTTATCTTGCTCCTTTGCACCTCAGTATCTCTACTTGCACATTCATCTTCTGCACGTCCTACCATTCCAGTGTTTAATTGCTATACTGTAATTCCTTCGCCACCATGGCCTATTTATTGCCTTACCTCTCTTATCCTACCTCATTTGCACATGCTGCATATAGATTTTTCTACTGTATTATTGATTGTATGTTTGCTTATTCCATGTGTTACTCTGTGTTGTTGTATGTGTCAAACTGCTTTGCTTTATCTTGGCCAGGTCACAGTTGCAAATGAGAACTTGTTCTCAACTAGCCTACCTGGTTAAATAAAGGTTATATAAATAAATAAAAATCATCAAGATTATTCTATATTTTTTGTAGTAGTGGCGTCATATTAATTTGCATGATATTCTGTAGCTCTTTGCTCAATTTTATACCCAGGTATTTCATCCCTGATGGCACCTATTTGACCTGTAATGAAGTAATTGCAACAGGAGGACAGAATTTGGATACAGACATAGCCTCTGACTTCTGCCAATTAATCTTGTAACCAGATATCTGTGAGAACATGTCAATTGTGTTCAAAACCAATGGGATTGATGTGGCCGGTCCCCTAATAAGTAACAATATGTCGTCAGCACATACAGTAAAAACAGCTTATGCTCTCTGGCACCTCCCATCACTTCTTTGATTCCTGAATCAGCTCTGATTGCTGCTGCCAAGGGCTCCAAAAATAGTGTAAAAAGGAAAGGTGAGAGAGGGCTACCCTGCTGGGTTCCCCTCGACAGATTATAAAAGGAAGACATCATACCATTTGTGAGAACTGCTGCTCTTGGTTTGGAGTATACCTTAACCCACTTGATAAATCCAGGGCCAAAGTCAAACTTCAAGGGTATATGTCAAAAAGCCCCACTCCACGCTATCGATTGCCTTCTCCACCGCTAAGGAAAGGGCTGCCACCTAAGTATCCTCTTTTTGACTCAGTCACATGAGATGAAGCAAATGTCTAAGATTGTCTGTGGAGGTTCTGCTTTTTACATATCCCACCTGATCTGTGTGAATAATATGAGGTAAAACCTTCTCCAGCCTCATGGCTATTACTTTGGGTCAGTGGGTTCTCTATCCTTCTTGAGAAGTAATGAAATTAGTGCCTTATTAAAAGTGTCAGTTCCAGTTCCAGAGCTTCTGCGTACACCAGTGTAAATATAGGAGCTAATGCATCAATATTCCTCTTATAATACTCAACAGGGAAGCCGTCTAATCCTGGTGACTTTCCATACTGCATTGAGGTGATGGCTGTTCTTATCTCAGATTCTAGTATAGGAGCATCCACATCCTTTATTTGGTCTGGGGACACCCGCGGAAGCTCTATCGTTTAAAACAGGCATTACATTTAGCTGGGTCTAAGTTACATTCAGACTTATAAAGAGTACAATAAAAGTCACAAAACAAATTGTTAATATCTTTTGTACCAGTCAATACTTTCCCACTTCCGTTTTTGATAGCTGGTATTACAAAACTGCCCTATTTTTGTTTCAATTGTCTAGCCAATAATTTACCTGTTTTTTTCACCACTTTCATAAAAATGTGTCCTCAGCCGAAACATTGCATATTCAGCCTTTTTGTTTTAGTTCTCATGTAATTGAAACTTCAGATCACAGACTTGTTTCAATAGTGACTAAGTATTTTTCTTGAATAACTCTTTTTCCAGTGCTTTAATTTGAGACTAGTTCTATCTTCTATTTTCTTTCTACTGGTGTGTGCTATTATTTTGCCACTAACATAAGCTTTAGAGGCCTCCCATACTGTACTCAATTTGTCAGTGGAACCAATGTTTGTTTGAAAAAAACACTTAAGGTCTTCATTGAGGGATGTTTTGTCTTGGAATAAGAACACATTCATCCTCCATCTAATGCTTTTCTTAGCCATATCAGCCTCAACTGCTATACGTAAATCCACTGTTATGTGGTCAGTCAAAGCAATAACCCCTATCTTATTATCTATCACATCTTTAGTTATACTCTTGGAAATTTGGAAATTAGGAAGTAATCTATCTGTCATGTGTGCTCCCTCTATGGCCTCTAGGTCACCAGGCTGCTCGTTATGGCGCACACCTATCACCTTCGTTATACGCACCTACGCCTCATCAGACTTCCCTGGACTCCATCACTTCCCTGATTACCTTCCCTATATATGTCACTCCCTTTGTTTCCTTCCCCTGGCATTACTGTTTCTGTTTCTTGTCTGTGTGCTGTTAGTGGTTCTTGTTTTATGTTGTTTATTTATTAAAACACTCCCTGAACTTGCTTCCCGACTCTCAGTGCATGTCGATACACTATCCTGAAATGAGATTGATGGTTATGTGAATAAAATGTATATTCCTTCTCTCTAGGATTGACAAGTCTCCATAGTTCCTCATTAATAGCTATATCGCTGCTCTGTCCCTTGGTAATGTTTTAGAATAAGTAGTTTTATCAAGGATACCATCTTGAACCTGGTTAAAGTCTCCCGCCACCCATGTATTGCCACCAGTGATTTCTCCCATGACCTTATTAACCTTATGGGAAAACCCAGGATCTTCCCTGTTTGGTGCAAAATTGCAACACCATGTTTTTTGCTTGAAAATTTGCTATGAAATACCTGCCCAACCCAATCCCCTTTCAAGAGTGTGATAGAATGTGTGCCTGTGTTTGTGTGTGTGTCACTTCACAGTTCCTAGTCATTCTAGCTTTCTGTAAGACCAGTGGAAAATCATTTGTAAAAATAGAGAAGAGTAATGGCCCAAGGCAACTGCCCTGAAGGACACCACACTGTACATATCTGATATTAGAGAAGCTTCCATTGAAGAAAACACTATCTGGGTTATATCGGATAAATAACTCTCCAACCATGAGATGGCAGGTGAGGTAAAGCCATAGCAAGTGTTTTTTTTTCAATAACAATTTATGATCAATAACATCAAAGGCATGCACTGAAAAACAATACAGCTTCAACTATGATCTTATTATCCATTTATTTGAACCTATCAAAAGTCAAGTTGAGTGCCCTTCTCTAAATGTATGCTGAAAGACAGTAGTTTACTTGTTCTTTGAAAAATAGCACTATATTTGGCCAAACACAATTCTCTCCATCAGTTTATTGAGAACAGGCAGCAAACTGATTGGGCGGCTGTTAGAGCCAGCAAAGGGTGCGTTACAATTTTTAGGCAGTGGAATTACTTTAGATTCCTTCCACGCCTGTGGACACACAATACTTTAGGCTTTGTTGAAAGAGATAGCAAATAGTGGTTGACTGTATAAATGAGCATGCACAATGTAAGTGTGTCAAAGTCTGTCAAATATGGCCTTTTAAACACTGTATGTGGAAAGCACTGATTGTGTGTGTGTAGATGTCCCTAACCTTGCCCACAGACAAAGTGCTGTGAATTGAATGGATCAGTGGTTCACCAAGCAGGGCCTTTATTGACTCTGCAACAGTAACAAGGGGTGGGACTATCAGGCAATTTCCCAAAAACTTATTTAGGAATCTCCCTTGAATAAGCTGGGAACTAGACATGGTTTAAACGTTCTTGGACACAAGAATGATCTTGCAATATTCCAATTAAACTGCCCCTGAACAAGGCAGTTAACCCACTGTTCCTAGGCCGTCATTGAAAATAAGAATTTGTTCTTAACTGACTTGCCTAGTTAAACAAAGGTAAAAAAAACAAAAAAAACATGTCTAGAAGATGGATGTGTTATATTCTGAGAACATGGCAACCATGTTCTGTGTCTGTTTGGTGTGACGTTAATATAATATTCTCTTAACCCTCAGAAAACTGGACATATGGATGTTCTTGCATCGTCCCATGAAATGTGTCAAGAACATTAATATTGTATATTCTGAGAACATTGTAACCACGTTCTGGATCAGTTCTGTTTGACATTAACCCTCCTGTTGTGTTCCGGTCGAATTGGACCGATTTACACGTTTTCTCTCTGAAAAATGTAGTTAATTTAATCTGATTGTCATAAGGTTCCATGACTTTGTCCATACAGGGCATCTGTACACACAAAATACATTTTGATGATTTTCATTACATTTTGGGTGTTTTCTTTAACTTTTGTATACCTGTGGTGTTCATGGTCAAAAATGACCGGTCATTAGAAATGAATGGGTGAGGCGACAATTAGTGAATAACATTGAGTTCAGGCACATGCCCATTCATTAGATGGACACACTTCCTCTCCCAGACCCCCACATGCATGTGTGTTTGAGCAAACACACACACACCTCACTCCCCTTCTTGGCTTCCATGGCAACCCCCACGGGAACCTTTCCCCAATAGAATCTTTCCCCCATGGGAACCACACCTTTTGGCATTCTCACAAACAATCGCAACATTGTTTCAATAATGTATAAAACTTTTCTCGCAGCTCTGATAAATAAAGCTTTTTTGTGGCAATTCATTCTGTGGCAGCACAATGACCAAACGATATACTGTATGTGAGGCTATTCATCATATCTTTGATCATGACACTGGTGAGGAGGAGAGAGGCACGGAAACTGACAGTGAAGATGCTTTTCTCGCAGCTCTGGTATACTCAAAAACAAGTTTTATGAGCTCAGGTCCAAGAGGCCTATAGGCCATAAATAGCAAAAAGAATTTCAAAACTTGTAATGTTCACAAGAACTTAAGTTGATGAAAAGATTTAACTTAACATTAGGTTATAATATATGTATTATTATGGTTTTATAATCAGCTATAATGGGGCCATCATTTTGGACAGGGTACACAGAATTAATTAACATGAAACGAACACAACAAGAGGGTTAAGGGAATGTTCTCCTAACTCGAATTCCAAAACATGCTCAATTCCAAAACTATGGGAGTGGAGTTGCTGTGTGTGAGAGAGAATAATGGTCAAAAGATAAAGGACAAAAAAAGTAACTTAGTGTCATTCAAATGTACTTTTATTATGTTTTATTTTGACTTTTTTTGTCCTTTATCTTTTGACCATTATTCTCTCTCACACACAGCAACTCCACTCCCATAGTTTTTCAGTAGGTTTTTTCAAACATATATAAAATGTCCTGTAGTGGGGAAATATTTATCATATATCATTTATATTATATATATACCTCACCTGCCATATATACCTCACCTGCAAGAAACTATAGTTGAGTTACAGAAATTGGCTATCAAGAAAGGAATAACAATTGTCTATGATGATTGGCTGAGCTAAATTGATCTAAAAAAAATGTGGGAGCTGTTTTGTTAGACTTCAGTGCGACTTTTGACAATATCGATCACAACTTTTTTTATTTTATTTTTGTAATAATTATTTATTACAAAAAACACAAGGAAGGGGTAATATTTAAGTATTAGAACATGAAGGACAAACAATACAGCATCAAGACACTATCAAACATGTATCAGTCTTTCCGCAACTGAGCCATCCTTATGTGTGAGGGTGCATGTGCATGATAGTGATATAAAATATATGTCATAGGTTCCTTTTTCATGATCACAATCTTGTGAAACCCGAACCCTCCAAGATCCCCCCACAGTTCCCCGATAGCTGTCCCTCAACCATTCGAGACCCCTCCCAAAGTCCCCCCCCGGGAAAAAAATAAAATAAATAAAAATGAATTCCATTCCCCACCCCCAAGAACCCCCCAATGCACCAACAACCAAGAGAATGAACTAGAGAAAAAAGGAAGACAGAAGAAAACAGCAAACAACAATGCAAATTTAAAAAAAAATAATAATAATTTATAACAAAGGACAATAATTCAAAGGACAAGAATTCTATATAATAATTTTAGCTGAAAAGCACGAAGTCTTGAATCTTGCGTTGTTTTATATATCAGCTCATACACCCTTTACCATGGAATCGGTACATCAAAAATCTCTTCCTAACTATTTTGCAATCTGTATGGCACAGTTGTCAACATCCTGGTCCTGTAATGAAACTGGTATACTTTCCTATTTATGCAATTTTTATTCCTCCGCCAGTTTTGATTCTTTATATTGGGCAGACAGACCAGTTCCCTACCTCCTCCAGCTGCCACCCGCCTCCTCCATTTTTGGGGCAATGCTGTAATCAACTGGTTGTACTCTTGGATTGAGCAGACCTTCCCGTACAATTCTGACAACTCCATGAAGGACATAACTCTACCATTACAATTTACAATATCATTTAAGAACAAAATACCCTTTTCAAACATCTTTCCCATAAATACAGGTATTTTATCAACCAGCACATTTGAGTTCAGCCATAATATTTCTTGTAAAATTTGTTCTATATTTTCAGGGGGATGAAATTGAAATTGTAGCCAGTTCTGCAATGAATATTTGAAAAAGACAGATACTTTGAAAAAATATCATTTTCAATTAAAAAAGGCCATTTTTAATCAATGGATGTGCTTTTCTTATTAATCTGCTTGAGAACCATTTAGGGTTCAAATAAAACGTTTGAATGAGTGAAGCTTTTAGAGAGAGGTTTAGTGCTTTTTAATTTAATAATCTCAACCCACCCAATTCATATTCATTATATAGATAGGCTCGTTTTATTTTGTCTGGTTTAGCGTCCCAGATAAAGCTAAATATTTTTTCCTCATATGATTTGGAAAACAAATCATCAGGAGTAGGCAGCGCCATAAGTAAGTGAATAAACTGAGATATGACTAAGGAGTTAATCAGGGGAATTTTTCCATAAATAGACATGTATTTACCTCTCCATGGTTGCAGGATCTTGTCTATTTTTACAAGTTTTCTATTGAAATTCATTGTGGAGAGCTTATTTATATCTTTTGTGATATGAATACCAAGTATGTCTACTTCACCATCAGCCCATTTTATAGGTAAGCTGCAAGGTAATGTAAAAGTTGTATTTTTTAAGGATCCAATACGTAATATTGTACACTTATCATAATTAGGTATTAGTCAAGAGAGTACAGAAAAGTTATCTAGATCTTTAATGAGACATTGCAGGGATCTAGCTTGCGGACTTAACATAAAACTTGAGTCATCGGCGTACATGGACACCTTTGTTTTTAAGCCTTGAATTTCTAATCCTCTAATGTTGTTATTGGATCTGATTTTTATAGCTGGCATTTCGATGGCCATAATGAATAGATATGGTGACAGCGGACACCCTTGTTTAACTCCTCTTGACAATTCAAAACTCTCTGAGAAGTAGCCATTATTTACAATTTTACACCTGGGGTTTCTATACATTATTTTTACCCATTTTATAAGAGAATTACCGAAATTTTAAAAATCCAGGCATTTATAAATAAAATCCAGTCTTACTTTATCAAATGCCTTTTCAAAATCCGCTATAAATACCATTCCTGGCTTCTTATATGTTTCATGATGTTCTATTATTTCTAGTAGTTGTATCGATCATGTAAAAAACCGGCCTTATTAGGATGAACAATTCCTGGTAAAACCCTTTTAATTCTGAGTGCTATGCATTTTGCTACAATTTTTGCATCACAACTAGAGGTCGACCAATTATGATTTTTCAACGCCGATACCGATACAGATTATTGGAGGACCTAAAAAGCCGATACTGATTAATCGGCCGATTATTATGATGATTTTTTTAAGATGTATATACACTGCTCAAAAAAATAAAGGGAACACTTAAACAACACAATGTAACTCCAAGTCAAAGTCAATCACACTTCTGTGAAATCAAACTGTCCACTGATTGACAATAAATTTCACATGCTGTTGTGCAAATGGAATAGACAACAGGTGGAAATTATAGGCAATTAGCAAGACACCCCCAATAAAGGAGTGGTTCTGCAGGTGACCACAGACCACTTCTCAGTTCCTATGCTTCCTGGCTGATGTTTTGGTCACTTTTGAATGCTGGCGGTGCTTTCACTCTAGTGGTAGCATGAGACGGAGTCTACAACCCACACAAGTGGCTCAGGTAGTGCAGCTCATCCAGGATGGCACATCAATGCGAGCTGTGGCAAGAAGGTTTGCTGTGTCTGTCAGCGTAGTGTCCAGAGCATGGAGGCGCTACCAGGAGACAGGCCACTACATCAGGAGACGTGGAGGAGGCCGTAGGAGGGCAACAACCCAGCAGCAGGACCGCTACCTCCGCCTTTGTGCAAGAAGGAGCAGGAGGAGCACTGCCAGAGCCCTGCAAAATGACCTCCAGCAGGCCACAAATGTGCATGTGTCTGCTCAAACGGTCAGAAACAGACTCCATGAGGGTGGTATGAGGGCCCAACGTCCACAGGTAGGGGTTGTGCTTACAGCCCAACACCGTGCAGGGCGTTTGGCATTTGCCAGAGAACACCAAGATTGGCAAATTCGCCACTGGCGCCCTGTGCTCCTCACAGATGAAAGCAGGTTCACACTAAGCACATGTGACAGACGTGACAGAGTCTGGAGACGCCGTGGAGAACGTTCTGCAACATCCTCCAGCATGACCGGTTTGGCGGTGGGTCAGTCATGGTGTGGGGTGGCATTTCTTTGGGGGGCCGCACAGCCCTCCATGTGCTCGCCAGAGGTAGCCTGACTGCCATTAGGTACCGAGATGAGATCCTCAGACCCCTTGTGAGACCATATGCTGGTGCGGTTGGCCCTGGGTTCCTCCTAATGCAAGACAATGCTAGACCTCATGTGGCTGGAGTGTGTCAGCAGTTCCTGCAAGAGGAAGGCATTGATGCTATGGACTGGCCCGCCCGTTCCCCAGACCTGAATCCAATTGAGCACATCTGGGACATCATGTCTCGCTCCATCCACCAACGCCATGTTGCACCACAGACTGTCCAGGAGTTGGCGGATGCTTTAGTCCAGGTCTGGGATAAGATCCCTCAGGAGACCATCATCCACCTCATCAGGAGCATGCCCAGGCGTTGTAGGGAGGTCATACAAGCACGTGGAGGCCACACACACTACTGAGCCTCATTTTGACTTGTTTCAAGGACATTACATCAAAGTTGGATCAGCCTGTGGTGTGGTTTTCCACTTTAATTTTGAGTGTGACTCCAAATCCAGACCTCCATGGGTTGATAAATTGGATTTCCATTGATTATTTTTGTGTGATTTTGTTGTCAGCACATTCAACTATGTAAAGAAAAAAGTATTTAATAAGATAATTTCTTTCATTCAGATCTAGGATGTGTTGTTTAAGTGTTCCCTTTATTTTTTTGAGCAGTATATATACCTCTGTGTATTGATTTTAAGAAAGACATTGATATTTATGGTTAGGTACAGTCGTGCAACGATTGTGCTTTTTTTGCAAATGCGCTTTTGTTAAATCATCCCCGTTTGGTGAAGTCTGCTGTCTTTGTTAGGAAGAAATAGTCTTCACAGTTCGCAACAAGCCAGACGGCCCAAACTGCTGCATATTCCCTGACTCTGTTTGCAAGAGAAGTGACACATTTTCCCTAGTTAAAAGAAATGCATGTTAGCAGGCAATATTAACTAAATATGCAGGTTTAAAAATATATACTTGTGTATTGATTTTAAGAAAGACATTGATGTTTATGGTTAGGTACACTTTGGAGCAAGGACAGTCCTTTTTCGCGAATGCGCACCACATCGATTATATGCAAAGCAGGACAGGCTAGATAAACTAGTAATATCATCAACCATGTGTAGTTAACTAGTGTTTATGATTGATTGATTGTTTTTTTATAAGATAAGTTTAATGCTAGCTAGCAACTTACCTTGGCAACATAAAGCAGGTGGTTAGAGCGTTGGGCTAGTTAACGTAAGGTTGCATCCCCAAGCTGACAAGGTAAAAATCTGTCGTTCTGCCCCTGAACAAGGCAGTTAACCCACCGTTCCTAGGCCGTCATTGAAAATAAGAATGTGTTCTTTAACTGACTTGCCCAGTTAAATAAAGGAAAAACATTTTTTTTTTTATCGGCAAATCGGTGGCAAAAAAATACCGATTACCGATTGTTATGAAAACTTGAAATCGGCCCTAATTAATCGGCCATTCCGATTAATCAGCCGACCTCTAATCACAACATTGAAGTGTAAGGGGCCTCCAGTTTTTTTTAGATAGACTGGGTCTTTATATTTGAAATCTGGGTCTTGTTATAATAATAGAGAAATCAGACCTTCCTGTTGACTACCTGACAGACTTATCATTTCTATAGGAGTAGTTAAAACAATCTAACAATGGAGCTTTTAGTGTATCAAAAAATACTTGATACACCTCTATGCCATCAAGCCCTGGGGTTTTTCCAGACTGAAATGATTTAATATCCTCAAAAAGTTCTTCCTCTGTAATTTGGCCTTCGCACTGATCTTTCTGTAGATTTGTTAATTTAAATGTTTTTATATTATTTGGAAAGAATTCCTTACCGTAATCTTCATTCAGTGGGAGAGGATGAGACGGAAAAGAGAACATCTGCCTAAAATAATTAGCTTCCTCTTTTAAAATATAATTTGGAGAATTATAGATGACTCCGTCTTCAGTAACGAATTTCTGCAAATTCTTTTTGTTAGCGTTCCTGTATTGGAGATTCAGGAAGAAGTGTGTGCATTTTTCTCCATATTCCATCCAGTTTGCTTTAGTTTTGTAATAGATTACATTATTTCGTTCTTGAATAAGTTCCTCAAGTTCTTTTTGTTTTTCCTCTAAATTATTTTGTATCTCTGTAGTATCATTTTTATTGCTATCTACCTGTATGACTATTAGTTCATGGATTTCCCTTGTTAGTCTTGTTTCTTTAGCTATAATTAGCTTTTTTATTATTGATAAATATTGAATTGAATGACCCCTGAAGGTACATTTAAAGGTATCCCAAACAATAAGGGGATTTGCTGAACCTATATTATACTGGAAAAATTCAGTTATAAATTCTTTTGTCTTAGTTAAAAATAAGTTGTCCTCCAGTAAACTTTGATTCCATTTCCAATATCCCCGTCCACGTGGAAAATCTACTAGAGTTATGTGAATGCCAATTAGATGATGATATTCGATTGCATTCTGTCTCCTATTAAAACTTTTATACCTTTCATGCAAGAGAGAAAGAGACAAGAAAGTAGTCAAGAAAGTAGCTTTTGATCAGCTCCTTTTGTTGGTAGTGTTCAAGATTTGTGATGATCGGTCGGGGACCCTTGGTCTTGTCGCTCCGAGCTCCAAGTCTGTGTACTCGGTGGAAAGCCACCTTGTTTACAGTCTCTATAGGACGTTTCAATGCGGATTTCATGAATTCTCTGATCGCGCCCTCTGGATTATTGGATGCATCCTCAGGAATACCAGATTTTTTTTTATTTTTACCCATGCTACGACTTTGTATGTCTAGTAACGTCTCCTTCATCACCCTGTTTTCCATGAGTAGACAATCCATGTTGGTATTGTTTATTTTTACCTTGGCTATGAGTGTCTTGTTTTCTCTTTGGAGCATGAGAATTTCACTCTGGCTGAACTCCAAACTCCTCCTCAGCCCTGCTACCTCCTCACACAACTTTTCCATTGTTGCATAGATTCCAGCCAGAGCACTAGCCTCTACCGCAATGGTAAGTAAATCGTCCGTGTCTTTAGATAAATCTGTTTTTCTTTTTTTGTCGGGTTAAAGTTATTTTGTGAGGTGGTCGGATCTTTCCACGAAGGAGTATGTTGTTCCTCCATAGCGTAAAGCTGTTGGTACTTGTCGATTTCCCTCAGGATCTGCTTGGTATCCAGATTGTCTCTATACTGCAACCAGTTGTTTTACAAAAAGATAACAATAAGTCTTTCCCACGACGACGACAGGTGTCTGTAGTACAGCCAGCTAGCACTTGCGGAATATACGCAAAAAAAAGGAACGCAAACTTGCAGTCCCAGCCGTAAAGGCTAACCGCGTTGTGGAATCCTTACTAACAAAACTTTAGTTCGGATTAAAATCGATTTAATGAAAAGTTTTAATGTAAACAACAAACCGAGTGTAGACAGTACAGTGTCCTGTTGCACGTTCTGATCGATCACAACTTACAGTACCAGTTAAAAGTTAGGACAAACCTACTCATTCAAGTTTTTCTTTATTTTTACTATTTTCTACATTGTAGAATAATAGTGAAGACATCAAAACTATGAAATAATACATTTGAAATCATGTAGTAACCAAAAAAAGTGTCATCCGGATACATAGACACTCTGGATTCAAGTTGGCAACTTAGACTATGTAAATTCTTAACTCACATTTTATACCCTTGGGTCAAAAAGGGGCGTTTCTGTCTTCATGACACACTCTCTGGGTTCCCTGGGGCCTAGCTCGTTACAAGGCAAGGTATTAGAATTTACTATGAGCTCGTTTAGACAACTAAAATCACAGTTCATCATCACAAAAACATTCTCTTTAATCTGGATATTTTCTACACACCAAAAAGGATGTAAACATTATATACACATTATGAGAATGTTTTTGTTGTTACGTCTTCATTTAACTTTTAATGACATCGCAAAATCGACATTAATTTTCCTATTCCATCTATCATTGTTGCCACCATTTTGGCTGATGAAATATAATGACCCAAAGTCAATTTATTTGACGTTCTGTAGTTTTGGGATGTAAACTCTTCCTAAGGCACACAGATATTCCAGTCTCTCATGTTAGAGACCAGAAAGGAGTTGATCTACTGCCTTATAATTTATAATGGGCGTGAGGTCATAACCCCCCCATCAATCCCTCTGGATCAGGTTACAGTGATCCACTGTAACCTGATCCTCACAGGCCAGTCATGACAGTAGCATGTGTGTGTGTGTGTGTGTGTGTGTGTGTGTGTGTGTGTGTACCTGTTTGCTAAGGTGCAGAGAATCAGAGCAGGTGTTCAGTCCAGTTCAAGTGTTCAGCAGTCTGATGGCTTGTAGATAGTCATTTCTCTTTCTCTTTGTTCTTGGCCTGCACTGATGACATACCTACACTGACTCTTTCTCGCCCGGTTGTCTAGAGAACAAGATCAGACCTTTCCTCGAGTTCTGCGAGTGAAATGGGAGGGAAGCCGCTGTCTAAAATTCCTAATTTAACATTGGAGAGGGACGTTTTTCTAACTATGTCTCCAGAAGATAGAGCATTGCTTACAAGTATGAGCGAGCAGTTAAAAAAATGTGATCTATTGCCTGGGGTTGAGGCCTTAAAAACAGGAATGGATTAAAGTAATAAAATGATGGAAGAAATACGAGCGGAAAATAAGATATTGAAAACTACAGTGGAGTCCCTTAAAGACACTACAGAGAGGCTACGGTATGATAATAAAACAATGAAAGCCAAATGACTTGATCTAAAGTGCAGATATGAAAAAGAATATTGTTATAATGGGAATTTATTTTATTTCACCTTTATTTAACCAGGTAGGCAAGTTCAGAGCAAGTTCTCATTTACAATTGCGACCTGGCCAAGTTAAAGCAAGCAGTTTGACACATACAACAACACACAGTTACACATGGAGTAAAACAAACATACAGTCAATAATATAGTAGGAAAATAAGTCTATATACAAAGTAAGCAAATGAGGTGAGATAAGGGAGGTAAAGGCAAAAAAGGCGATGGTGGCGAAGTAAATACAATATAGCAAGTAAAACACTGGAATGGTAGATTTGCAGTGGAAGAAAGTGCAAAGTAGAAATAGAAATAATGGGGTGCAAAGGAGCAAAATAAATAAATAAATACAGTAGGGAAAGAGGTGGTTGTTTGGGCTAAATTATAGATGGCCTATGTACAGGTGCAGTAATCTGTGAGCTGCACTGACAGCTGGTGCTTAAAGATAGTGAGGGAGATAAGTGTTTCCTGTTTTAAAGATTTTTGTAGTTTGTTCCAATCATTGGCAGCAGAGAACTGGAAGGAGAGGCAGCCGAAGGAGGAATTGGCTTTGGGGGTGACCAGAGAGATATACCTGCTGGAGCGCGTGCTACAGGTGGGTGCTGCTGTGGTGACCAGCGAGCTGAGATAAGGAAGAACTTTACCTAGCAGGGTCTTGTAGATGACCTGGAGCCAGTGGGTTTGGCGACGAGTATGAAGCGAGGGCCAGCCAACGAGAGCGTACAGGTCGCAGTGGTGGGTAGTATATAGAGCTTTGGTGACAAAACGGATGGCACTGTGATAGACTGCATCCAATTTATTGAGTAGGGTATTGGAGGCTATTTTGTAAATGACATCACCGAAGTCGAGGATTGGTAGGATGGTCAGTTTTACGAGGGTATGTTTGGCAGCATGAGTGAAAGATGCTTTGTTGCGAAATGGGAAGCCAATTCTAGATTTAACTTTGGATTGGAGATGCTTAATGTGAGTCTGGAAGGATAGTTTACAGTCTAACCAGACACCTAGGTATTTGTAGTTGTCCACATATTGTAGTTGTCCACAAGTCAGAACCGTCCAGAGTATTGATGCTGGACGGGCGGACAGGTGCGGGCAGCGATCGGTTGAAGAGCATGCATTTAGTTTTACTTGTATTTAAGAGCAGTTGGAGGCCACAGAAGGAGAGTTGTATGGCATTGAAGCTCGTCTGGAGGGTAGTTTGTAAACGTCGGAAAAAAAACGGAATTAAATTGTTTCCAGCAGCACATCTACAGTCACCAACGCTCTGGCTAACACGAATACTGCCTTAACAGCTCTGCTAGGGCGAGTAAAATGGTCAGAATGGTCTCATTTGTGTCTGGAAGTAGCTAGCCAACGTTAGCTTGGGTGCTTGACTGCCGTTGTAAGGCCAGAATGTTCAAATCAACCCTACTGCGCTCCGAGAGCGAAACGGTCTGAATTTACAAACTGACAATTTTTCTCTGAATGTAAACACCATAATATTAATCAAATTAATTAAGCATACGTTTCTTAAAATCAATCCCGTATACTATGTTATTTCAGAAAAGTTTTTAAGTTTATTCTTTTTCTGATACACACCGGCAAATGGGTGGATTAGGTATTGTCAACAAGGTTGTTGTCTCTAGTGTGTGGCGGGCTGGTTAACCCTGGGATAAAGTTATTATAAGTTAACGGTAGAACTAATACAACAACTGGCTTATGGAAGCTCTTCTCTAAGTGAGAGAAAGGTATATTATACAGTACTGTGCAAAAGTTTTAGCCAGGTGTGAAAAAATGCTGTAAAGTAAGAATGCTTTCAAAAATTGACATGTTAATAGATTATATTAATCAATTAACAAAATGCAAATTCAGTGAACAGAAGAAAAAATCAACATCAAATCAATATTGCCTTCAAAACAGCATCAATTTTTCTAGGTACACTTGCACACAGTTTTTGAAGGAACTCGGCAGGTAGGTTGGCCCAAACATCTTGGAGAACACACTTCTTCTGTGGATTTAGGCAGCCTCAGGTGCTTCTTTCTCTTCATGCAATCCCAGACAGACTTGATGTTGAGATCAGGGCTCTGTGGGGATCAAACAATCACTTCCAGGACTCCTTGTTCTCCTTAACGCTAAAGATAGTTATTAATGACTTTCACTGAATGTTTGGGGTCGTTGCCATGCTGCAGAATATATTTGGGGCCAATCAGATGCCTCCCTGATGGTATTGCATGATGGATAAGTATGTACTTCTCAGCATTGAGGAGACCATAAATTCTGACCAAATCCCAAACTCCATTTGCACAAATGCAGCCCCAAACTTGCAAGGAACCTCCACCATGCTTCACTGTTGCCTGCAGAGTCTCAAATATTTCAAATGTTGACTCATCAGTCCAGAGCATCTGCGGCCATTTTTCTGCACCCCAGTTCCTGTGTTTTCGTGCATAGTTGAGTCGCTTGGCCTTGTTTCCATGTCGGAGGTATGGCTTTTTGGCCGCAAGTTTTCCATGAAGGCCACTTCTGACCAGACTTCTCCAGACAGTAGATGAGTGTACCAGGGTCCCACTGTTTTCTGCCAATTCTAAGCTGATGGCACTGCTGGACATCTTCCGATTGCGAAGCGAAGTAAGGATGATGTGTCTTTCATCTGCTGCAGTAAGTTTCCTTGGCCGACCACTACGTCTACGGTCCTCAACGTTGCCTGTTTCTTTGTGCTTCTTCAAAAGAGCTAGGTCAGCACAACTGGAAACCCCTGTCTGCCTTGACATTTCTGCATGGGAGAGACCTTGCTGATGCAGTACAACTACCTTGTGTCTTGTTGCTGTGCTCAGTCTTGCCATGTCGTATGACTTTTGACAGTAAACTGTCTTCAGCAACCTCACCTTGTTAGCTGAGTTTGGTTGTTCCTCACCCAATTTTGGTCCTCCTACACAGCTGTTTCTGTTTCAGTTAATGATTGTGTTTCAACCTACATATTTAATTGATGATCATTAGCACCTGTTTGATATAATTCTTTAATCATACACCTGAATATATGCCTACAAATTCCCTGACTTTTTGCAAGTGTACCTACAAGAATTGATGCTGTTTTGAAGGCAAAGGGTGGTCACACCAAATACGGATTAGATTTTTCTTTTGTTCACTCACTTTGCAATTAGTTGATTGATAAATATATATTCTATTAACATGTCTATTTTTTAAAGCATTCTGACTTTACAGCATTTTTTTCACACCTGCCTAAAACTTTTGCACAGTACTGTACATTTCTATATAAGCTATTTATGCTGCCCTTTTATATTCTTGATCCTAATGATATAAGCCTAGGTGTAAAAAAGCCGAGGTGATAGAGCAACAACCCTGGAATAAAAAACATAATGTGTAGGGTGGAGAGAGGATTGGTTTTACAGGTTTACTCACTCTGGATTGTCAGTACTGCATGTGTTCTTGGCTGTCGTGCCGTGGCTGTGTCGGAGTCAATTGTGAGTTGAACTTGAGTATGCCTTCCCATAAAGGGGTGCCCGGGTTTGGATTGCGGTCGGCTCTGGCACAGCCATGGCATGATACAACAGGAATACAACAGGATATAATGTAATGCCTAAGACAAATTTTTACTTGCAGTCATTAGCGGCCATTGTAATTATTGTTCCTTTTTCCTTCTTCCTTTTTTTTGTCAGAATACAAAAGGATATAATGAGGACTACATGAACTATGTCTTGCATGTAATGGACATAAAATAACGACTGGTCTTGCTATATATTTAGGTTGTTTTCTCATCATTTAAAAAAAAATTGAATCCAATAAACTGGGCTGGCATGCTTACAGCCTTGCTCGGGCTTTCTAATATGAGTATGCATTTATAACTGTTATGCTGTTATTTATGCTGTTATTATTTCTATTAATATTATCTATTTTTGTTACTATTTATTTTTTTCTGACTGTTTTGCATGTTATTTGGTGACTTCTCTTAAGCACACTCAGATATTTTTGTTATCATGGGACAGCCCATATTTCCCACTGGCCAACGCCAATTGTCAGCCAATTGCCTTAGGACCCAATGGTGTGTCATGAGTCAGGAGACCACAGACCTAGATATGGGGGGAGGTTTTGGTGGGTGGAATATTACAGAATTTCCACATGGACAGGTATATCGGAAATTTAATCAAAGCCTATTGGATGACAATTTGTTCTTAACTATGATAAAATAATTCATCATTTAGATTTTTTTGTACAACATGGGTACAGCAGATCCCCTTATTGTACGGGACACTTTCAAATGTACTTTTAGAGGCCATTCAATACTCATCATTAAAACAAAAGCAGTTTAGGTCAAAAGAGATTAGACTAATAAAGGAAATAGAGGAAGTAACCGTGCAGATAGATGGTAATGGAAACTGTACTATAGAGGCACAAAATAGGTTAGAGGAAAAACTACAAGAATTGGAGGTACTTATTCAAGAACGATCAAGTGTAATGTATTTCAAAAATCCAGCGATTTGGATGGAAAATTGTGAAAAATTCATAATTTTTCTTGAATCTTCAACAGAAATTCTACCAAAAATAATTGACAGAACATAGTTATAAATTATGGAGTTATCCGTGATTCACCAAATTATACTTTGAAAGAGGAAGCAAAATATTTTATGCATGTGTTTTCTTTTCAGTCTCCTCCATTTCTACTGAATGATGTTAACTGTAAGGATTTCTTTCCTAATAATAATGTAAAATTAACACATTTACAGAAAGACCTCTGTGAAGGCCAACTTACAGAAGAGGAACTTTCTGAGGCAGTAAAATCTTTTCAGTCTGGAAAAGATCATCCTGTCGGGCTGTATCACCGCCTGGTACTGCAACTCCACCATCCTTAACCGCAGGGCTCTCCAGAGGGTGGTACGGTCAGCCCAACACATCACCGGAGGCCCACTGCTTGCCCTCCAGGACCTCTACAGCACCCAGTGTCACAGGAAGGCCAAGAATATCATCAAGGACCTCATCCACCCAAGCCACAGCATGTTCACCCCGCTACCATCTAGGAGGTGGAGAGAGTACAGGTGTAAAAAAAAAAAAAAAAAAAAATCAAGTGTTCAATCATTTTTTTTGTGGAGTGCCTTTGTTTCAACAATGAAACAGAATATGTGTATGAACGTGGTACCAGCTTCCTTTTTATAATTAATTTGTGTATATATACCTCAACCACCAAGATGCGATAGGGTTGGGTACTGATGCTTGCCGATGGTTTCATAATTATCTCAATGACAGAACTCAGGCCATCAAGGTAGATGGCATCAAATATGAGTTCCTTGAGTTACATAGGCAGCAGCTACTCTTGCCAGGCACACCTGTGAGCTCTGAAACTCCACCTCCGACAGGCAGAGTCAACATACATGGCAGGTTCATCAGGTCGTCGGTTCACCCTGACATTTCCTTTCCTCTTCTGACAACAGAACTTAACCAACTGCTCACCAGGCACAGCAAGGGCTGTCCGGACCTTATTGCTGTTCTGCTATTCCAAGGATGTGTAACCGAAGAGAGATACCACAAGTGGACACAGAATATCAACTGGGATGGATCCTGAGGAAAATGTAGCTTACCAGTGAACCTGAGGGTGTTTATCATTAATACTGTGTCTCAGAAGTTTCTGTCCATGACTGATTTAACCCGAAAAAGCATTAAAGACAGATTTAATGAGTAATTGAGGTCCATTACGTAAGGAATTAGTCACTTTACCATGTTTACTACAGTATGTACTCTAGGCTATGTTTACTTGTCAGACTGCACGGTAGCCTAAAACAAATGCAGGCCGTATCTATCTTTAAAATGCTTTAAATGGTTTATTTGTAAATGTTTAAAGTGCATGTCAGCGACCTCATGCAACTGCAAAATGTTGGATAAAGCATATACTGTACAGTATATGCTTTATTTTATGCTGTATTTCTTTATCAGCATCTTTATGCTTTCGTTAATAAAATAAAAATACTCTTTCAAAATGGCTTGGGGTAAGAACTGTTGAGAAGCCTTTTTGTCCTAGACTTGGCACTCCGATACCACTTGCCATGCGGTAGAAGAGAGAACAGTCTATGACTGGGGTGGCTGGGGTCTTTGACAATTTTTAAGGCCTTCTTCTGACACTGCCTGGTGTAGAGGTCCTGGATGGCAGGCAGCTTAGCCCCAGTGATGTACTGGGCCGTACGCATTACCCTCTGTAGTGCCTTACGGTCAGAGGCCGAGCAATTGCAGTACAAGGCAGTGATGCAACCAGTCAGGATGCTCTCGATGTTGCAGCTGTAGAACCTTTTGAGGATCTCAGGACCCATGCCAAATCTTTTTAGTTTCCTGTGGTGAATAGGCTTTGTAGTGCCCTCTTCTTGACTGTCTTGGTGTGTTTGGACCATTCTAGTTTGTTGTTGATGTGGACACCAAAGAACTTTAAGCACTCAACCTGCTCCACTACAGGGTAGGGTAGGGGGAGAATTGTTTGGTCAAATGTATTTCTTAGTCAGGTTGGCTGTATCACAACCGGCCGTGATTTGGTTGCAATTTCAGTTTAATCCACCAGGAAAAAAGACAGAACAAATAATACAACAAATATTGTGGTTAAACTCAAACAAAATTATTATTATTATTAACCCTGTTCTTCACAAGCATAGCAGGCTGTGAATTCTGCAAACAACGTTTCTAGGATGGGCTATTAGCAGGACAATATATATTGGTCATATTGATTACGGCTCCCAAGTAGCGCAGTGGTCTAAGGCCGAACACTACGCCACTTGGGATCCGAACCGTGATTCTCCATTGTCCGGGAGAGAGGCTGCTCGGATGCTTCTCCTTCTACGCCAAGACTCCCATAGAGTGGCAGACTATGCGGTCGATTTCCTCACATTGGCTGCCGAGAGTGCCTGGAACCCGGAATCGTTGTTCAACACGTTCCTTCATGGATTATCGGAGGAGATTAAAGACGAGCTCACAGCCCGGGAGCAGCCCATGGATCTCGACTCTCTCATGGTCTTGACCATACGGATCGATGGGTGGCTATGGGAACGTAGGAGGGATAGGAGGTCTGTTCCTAGTCACACTCCCTAGTCCATGGATCCCACCTCGCCTCCGAGGAATCCTGGAAGTCCTCGGCGTCTACATTACCGAGAGAATCCGAGGTTACCCGAGTTCCCCGGGAATCACCGAGGTCTTCCAACTCGTCTCCTCCGGAGCCTATGCATCTTGACAGAGCTAGATTGTCTCCTGCCGAACGTTTACGCAGACTAAACACCAAGAGCTGTCTATATTGTGGTACTACAGGTCATTACATTTCTACCTGTCCATTAAAATACCAGGCTCATCAGTAGGTGGGCCATACAGAGGCCATACAGAGAATTTCCATGCCATCCTGACCGGTGAAAATCTCTCCGGGTACTCATTGAGTCTTGGGCCGAAGACTTTGATAGACACTACCCTGAGAATTCCCACTCAACCCCTCTCCATTCCTATGGATGTCAGATCGCTGGATGGGCGCTGTACAGGCAGAGGCACATACAATACGGTTCCTATCAACCTGAGAGTGTCAGGTAACCACAGTGAGTCCATGCAATTTCTGCTCATTGAATCTCCTCAGGTACCCGTGGTTTTGGGGTTTTCATGGCTGAAGAGAAACAATCCCCTTATCGACTGAACTGTTGGTTCTATCAAGGGTTGGAGCCCGTTCAGCCACGCTCATTGCCTGAAGTCAGCACAGCCTGCCATGTGACATCATCCTGTGGGCTTGGGAAAAGCCTCGGACATCTCCACCATTCCTGTGGAGAACTTGGACCTCTGGGAGGTTTTCAAACAAGGCCCGTGCCACGTCGCTTCCTCCGCATCGGCCCTACAACTGCGTTATCAACTTTTTCCAGGGCACTACACCACCTCACGGGCAGCTTTATTCCCTGTCTGTTCCGGAGACCAAGGTGATGGAAAGGTACTTTGAGGAATTCTTGGCTGCAGGGTGTATCCGTCATTCTGCCTCCCCCACTGGCGCAGGGTTCTTCTTTGTACATCGACTGCCAGGGCAGTTCCCCAGGGAACGGGCAGACTTACCTGCCATCCTGGCTCCAAACATTTTTGGTGGCCCACCATGGTTACTGACGTCTCCGCGTTCGTCGCCGCCTGCACTGTGTGTGCTCAGAATAAGACTCAGCGGCAAGCTCCAGCTAGCCTCCTTCAACCACTCCCTGTTGATCAACGCCCCTTGTCCCATATATCCCTGGACTTCGTCACTGGTCTCCCTCCATCAGATGACAAAACCACTGTTCTTACGGTGGTGAATAGATTTTCCAAAGCTGTTCATTTAATTCCCCTTCCTAAGTTATCCTCAGCCAAGGAGATGGCCCAGCTCATGGTGCAGCACGTCTTCCAGATCCATGGACTTCCAGCGGACATGGTCTCCGATCACGGCCCTCGGTTCTCGTCCCGGTTCTGGAAGGCGTTCTGCACCCTCATTGGGTCGTTGGCCAGCCTGTCCTCCGGTTTTCAACCCCAGCCAATCAGGAACTGGAGACGGCAACTCGTGTGGGTGGAATACGCCTGCAACACCCTTCCCTGCTCGGCCACTGGTCTCTTGCCTTTCGAGTGTTCCATGGGATAGCAGCCCTCGCTCTTCCCTGAGCAAGAGAAAGTGGTCAGCATACCCTCAGCCCACGCTGTTGCCGTACCTGGAAGAGAGCCCAGTCCAGTCTCAAGACCACCTCCAAGTATCGGCAGCAAATGGATCGCCACAGGACCCCTGCTGCCCTCTACCCATTTTATCGGCCCGATCTCTAATATTCTTAGTCACTCTGCTGTTTGTCTTCTTTTGCCCGCACCATCTGTATACATCCCACTTTTCATGTGTCGATGATCAAATCTTTGTCTTACAGCCCTTTGTCTGCTGTTTCCTATTAGAGCCATTAAAGGGGGCTTTACTATCCTTAGGTAGGTCAATTAACTTTTGCTTCCCTCCAGGCCTGAGGGCACACACTTTCTAGTAGGCTTAATAAATTAAATATATGGCAAATTGGAGTGGCAATATCGTCCGCTACTATCGTCAGTAATTTTCAATCCAAGTTGTCAGACCCCGGTGGCTTGTCATTGTTGATAGATGACTTACTTTACAGAATTCAAAATTACAATGCTTGTGTTTCATAATTTGGTAAGAGATACCTGGGTGTGTAGTGTCAGCGTTTGTTTCTGTGATATCACATTTGCTAATCTTGCCAATGAAAAAAATCATTAAAGTAGTTTGCAATATCAGTGGGTTTTGTTATAAAAGAGCTATCTGATTCAATGAATGATGGAGCGGAGTTTGCCTTTTTGCCCAAAATTTCATAAAAAAATGTTGAATCTTTAAGTAATTTATCTGTGTTTCATAGTGTAGTTCTTCTTTTTATTCAGTTTAGTCACATGATTTCTCAATTTGCAGTGCGTTTGCCAATCAGATCTAATTTGCAATTTCTTTTGCCTCAACCCTTTCAACCATAACAATTGTTCAATTCCTCATCAATCCACGGGAATATAACAGTTGTTACAGTCATTTTCTTGGCTGTATGCTTATTAGTAACTGCGATAAGCAATTATATAAATGGGTCAAGTGCAGCGTCTGTTTGCTCCTCATTACACACTTTTGACCAAAAAATATTCTTTACATCAACAACATAGGAATTGTTACAAAACCTGTTGTTTGACCTCTGTCAAAAAAATTTAAAAACTTACTCAATCATGGGTTTTTCTTATTTTTATTTTTTTTACAATTTTCTACATTGTAGAATAATAGTAAAGACAAAGTATAACATAACACATATGGAATCATGTAGTAAACAAAAAAGTGTTAAACAAATCAAAATATGTTGCTAAATATATACATAGCTACCTTTTGCCTTGATGACAGCTTTGAACACTCTTGGCATTCTCTCAACCAGCTTCACCTGGAATGCTTTTCCAACAGTCTTAAAAGAGTTCCCACATATGCTGAGCACTTGTTGGCTGATTTTCCTTCACTCTGCAATCCAACTCATCCCAAACCATCTCAATTTTGTTGAGGTCGGGGGATTGTGGAGGCCAGGTCATCTGATGCAGCACTCCAGAGCCTGGAGGTGTGTTGAGTCATTGTCTTGTTGAAAAACAAATGATAGTCACTGTAAGGGCAAACCAGATGGGATGGATTATTGCTGCAGAATGCTGTGGTAGCCATGCTGATTAAGTGTGCCTTGAATTCTAAATAAATCACAGACAGTGTCGCCAGCAAAGCACACCCACACCATAAGACCTCCTACTCCATGCTTTAAGGTGGGAAATACACATGTGGAAATCATCCTTTCACCCACACTGTGTCTCACAAAGACACAGCGGTTGGAACCAAAAATCAAAAATTTGGACTCGACACCAAAGGACAAATTTCTACCGGTCTAATATCCATTGCTCATGTTTCTTGACCCAAGCAAGTATCTTCTTATTGGTGTCCTTTAGTAGTGGTTTGTTTGCAGCAATTTGACCAGGAAGGCCTGATTCACACAGTCTCCTCTGAACAGTTGATGTTGAGATGTGTCTGTTACTTGAACTTTGTGAAGCATTTATATGGGCTGCAATTTCTGAGGCTGGCAACGCTAATGAACTTATCCTCTGCAGCAGAGGTTACTCTGGGTCTTCCATTCCTGTGGCGGTCCTCATGAGAGACAGTCTCATCATAGCGCTTTATGGTTTTTTCGACTGCACTTGAAGAAACTTTCAGAATTTTTGAAATGTTCCGTATTGCCTAACCTTCATGTCTTAAAGTAATGGCTAGTGTTTCTCTTTGCTTAGTTGAGCTGTTCCTGCCATAATATGGACTTGGTCTTTTACCAAGTAGGGCTATGTTCTGTATACCCTCCTACCTTGTCACAACACAACTGATTAGCTCAAATGCATTAAGAAGGAAAGAAATTCCACAAATTAACTTTTAAGAAGGCACACCTGTTAATTGAAATGCATTCCAGGTGACTACCTCATGAAGCTGGTTGAGAGAATGCCAGGAGTGTGCAAAACTGTCATCAAGGCCAAGGGTGGATATTTAAAGAATCTCAAATATAAAATATATTTAGATTTGTTTAACACTTTTTTGGTTACTTCATGATTCCATGTGTTATTTCATAGTTTTGATGTTCTAACTATTATTCTATAATGTAGAAAATAGTAAAAAATAAAGAAAAACTCTTGTGGATCTTTTGACCGGTAGTGTATATTAGGCCCAGCCTTTGGACCTTTTCCTAGATATGGCTACTATATTGTGATCACTACATCCGATGGATTTGGATACTGCTTTCAAATAAATTTCTGCAGCATTAGTAAAGATGTGATCAATACATGTTGATGATTTCACTCCAGTGCTGTTTGTAACTATCCTTGTAGGTTGATTGATAACCTGAACCAGGTTGCAGACACTAGTTACAGTTTGAAGCGTTCTCTTGGGTGGGCAGCTTGATGAAAGCCAGTCAATATTTAAATCACCCAAAAAATATCCCTCTCTATTGATGTCAGATACATTATCAAGAATTTCACACGTTATCCAAATACTGACTGTTACGACTTGGTGGTCAATAGCAGCTTCCCACCAGACTGGGCTTTAGGTGAGGCAGAAGTAGATTTTATAACCATGCATTGTTACCACTGTATCAAAGGTATTATCCAAGTGAGTTTCAGCGATTGTCAGAATGTGAATGTCATCTGTTTCTAGCAAATTATTGATTTCATGAACCTTGTTTCTTAATGTTAAAGTGGGCTATTTTTAACACTTTTCTGGGATGCTTAAATGTTTTTCTTGCTTTACTGGGAAGCTTAGCAGATGTAGACATGCTGTGACTATTATTTACACCACCTCAGTGCTAACAGTTTGACTGGTCCATAGGCATTTGATTACTGCATAAAATAGCTGTAGATCAGCAGAGGCATTCAGGAGCAGTAAGAGTGAGATAAATTAGGTTACTCACATTGTGTCTTCCAAGGTCCCTGAGGTAATGTACATTTGCTCACACATTGTTTTCATGTTGAGCTATATGTTCTCAATATAAAATGATGCTTGTATTACATGAGGCAAACAATATTCCAGATTTTATACATGTCTTTTAAGTGCTGACATATACAATTATTTAGTGTAAATCCAACTCTTGTAATTTAGGTACATAGTGAAAATAAGGAGATGCCAATTAGGCTACAGGAGATGAACATTACAGGTAACATATTATGAGGTTAATTTTATTTGATGTAATTTATTTTAGCAATGTGTTTGCAAAAACGTTGCAGTTGTTCCCATAGATAGTACATGGTTGCTGTCACTGACCCTGCATAAGCTAGCAACTGGGCTAACACAGCTAACCTTTTAGGTCAATAATGTTCTGTTTTTCATAATCATGAGAGAAATTGAACTAGCTGGTAGCTAGTTGGACACTCAAACATCAGGGGAACACTACGGGTAACTTTAAAAAATATTATCTTGCCCTAGAATTCTTAGCAGGGTAGTTACCCAGCTAGCACATTTGGTTCCTTGGAAGAACAGAAGTGAAAATGTCACCTGTTCTGGGAAATGTCTATTTTTAGATTGCAGGGAAGGTCTGGAAACGTTTAACTCTGGTTCCTTGAAAGTTTTCCTGGGAGGTTTTATTAACGATCTGACAATGAAAATTCTAGGCTATTTGAAAGTAATTAAATAACATTGTTAGAACATTCTCTAAATGTTTTGAAACATTTGTTATGGTTATTTTTGAAAGTTGTCTTAACACTAATAACAACATTTTATGGGTATTTGGAGGCTTTTGAATTACTTCCTTAAAAATTTCACTCAATTTTATCCGGCCGTGCAAATACTGCCCCCTAGCCCCAACAGGTTAAGGGGTCTGAATACTTTCCCCAATGCGCTGTACATACACTACATGACCAAAAGAATGTGGATACCTGGTCTTCGAACATCTCATTACAAAATCATGAGCATTAATATGGAGTTGGTCCCCCCTTTGCTGCTATAACAGCCTCCATTCTTATGGGAAGGCTTTCCACCTTTGCTGCCGGGACTTGCTCCCATTCTGCCACAGGAGCATTAGCGAGGTCGGGCACTGATGTTGGGCGATTAGGCCTGGCTCCCAGTCGGCATTCCAATTCCTCCCAAATGTGTTAGATGGGGTTGAGGTCAGGGCTCTGTGCCGGCCAGTCAAGTTCATCCACACCGATCTTGACAAACCATTTCTGTATGGAACTTGCTTTGTGCATGGGGGCATTGTCATGCTGAAACAGGAAAGGACCTTGCCACAAAGTTGAAAGAACAGAATCATCTAGAATGTCATTGTATGCTGCAACGTTGAGATTTCCCTTCACTGGAACTAAGGTGCCTAGCCCGATCCATGAAAAACAGCCTCAGACCATTATTCCGCCTCCGCCAAACTTTACAGTTGCATTGGGGCATTTAGCGTTCTCCTAGCATCCACCAAACACAGATTCATCTGTCGGACGACCAGATAGTGAAGCATGATTCATCATTCCAGAGACCGTGTTTCCACTGCTCCAAAATCCAATGCTGGCGAGGTTTACACCACTCCAGCCGACGCTTGGCATTGTACATGGTGATCTTAGACGTGTGTGCGGCTGCTCGGCCATGAAAACCCATTTCATGAAGCTCCCAACAAACAGTTATTGTGCTGACGTTGCTTCCAGAGGCCGTTTGGAACTCTGTAGTGAGTGTTGCAACCGAGGACAGATGATTTTTACGCACTACATGCTTCAGCACTCAGCGGCCCCGTTCTGTGAGCTTGTGTGGCCTACCACTCACTTTGTTGTTGAGCCATTGTTGCTCCTAGACATTTGCACTTCACAATAACAGCACTTACAGTTGACCGGGCCAGCTCTAGCAGGGCAGAAATTTGATGAACTGACTTGTTGGAAAGGTGACATCCTATGATAGTGCCACATTGAAAGTCACTGAGCTCTTCAGTAAGGCCATTCTGCTACCAATGTTTGTATATGGAGATTGCATGGCTGTGTACTCGGTTTTATACACCTGTCAGCAATAGGTGTGGCTGAAATAGCCAAATCCACTAATTTGAAGAGGTGTCCAAATACTTCTGGGTATATATTGTGTATATGGATGAATTGGTACCCCTAAGGTAAATGAACAGGCTGATTGAAGACCTTTTTGTACTGAAAAATGTGTTTGTTTTCTATGATTGTGTTTTGCTTGATGTGAATATTGATGTGTATATTATTGTGTGTAGTGATGTGGGTTGTGAATATAAATGTGTATGGAGGGCTCATCTGTGAATGAGTCCATGGTCCCAGTAAGACTCCCTGTCGAAATAAAGGTTTAATATTTGTTTTCAATATACCAAACAAAAATATAAATGCAACATGCAGCAATTTCAAATATTTTACAAATATTTTACAGTTCATATGACAAAATCTGTCAATTGAAATACATGTATTAGGCCCTAATCTATGAATTTCACATGATTTGGAATAAAGGTACGCATCTGTTGGTGACATATACCTTTAAAAAAATGGGTCTCACAATGAGCCTCTGGATCTCGTCACGGTATTTTTGTGCATTCAAATTAACATTGATAAAATGAAATTGTGTTTGTTGTCCTTAGCTTATGCCTGCCCATATCATAACCCCACCACCATGGGGCACTCTGTTCACAACGTTGACATCAGCAAACCACTCGCCCACACAACGCCAAACACATGGTCTGTGGTTTTGAGGCCGATTGGACATACTGCCTAAAACAATGTTGAAGATGGCTTATGGTAGAGAAATGAACATTCAACGGACATTCCTGCAGCCAGTATGCCAATGAGACATCTGTGGAATTGTGTTGTGTGATAAAACTGCACATTTTAAAGTGGCCTTTTATTGTCCCCAGCACAAGGTGCACCTGTGCAATGATCATGCTGTTTAATCAGCTTCTTGATATGCCACACCTGTCAAGTGGATGGATTATCTTGGCAAATATAAATGCTCAGTAATAGGGATGTAAACAAATTTGTGCAAAATATTTGAGATAAATACTATTTTTGTGTGTATGGAACATTTTGGGGATCTTTTATTTCAGCTCATGAAACATGGGAACAGCACTTTACATGTTTCATTTACTTTTTTGTTCAGTTCCTACTAATATTGTGCGATCTGTGTGTCTCTTCAATGGTCTGGGCTATTGTTTGCGTTCAAGAACAGGTAATTTGTATTGCTTTCAGTTTGTCACTGTCAGGGTAGCCACTCATTTCAGTAATTTGTGTAGTATTAAAAAATATGTCTTCTATCATGTAAATTATGTACAATTGCATGAAATGCGTTTGTAAAAGGCCATTTATTTTATGTGTGGAAATCCTAAAAACTCCTCTGCTCAACTGTACGCATCTACGCAAATGTGATTATAGATGTATACAATGCTTTATTATAATGAAATGTTTATCCCAGCACCCCCAACTCAAAACATCTTCCTGCGGCTATGTGTGTGTGTGGACGTGTTTAACTATACGTGTGTGTGTGTGTGTGTGGGCTTACGAGTGGGCCTGAATGTGAGTGCACCTGCGTGTGTGACTATGACTCGTCGACCCAAGGGAGGAGCCCTGGCACAGCCAGAGGATGAGTGTAGAGACGGACTGGCATGGAGGAGAAAAGATGAGAGGAGAGGGGATGACACTGGTCTTCAGCACTGCCTTGAAGCACCATCTCCTCTATATGAGTTCTTCTATTGTATCATAATCTGGGATATTTTGCCAACTATATGTACCTGAACCATCTTTATTAGGTGTTACTGTAGTTCATAATGCACATAATCAGATGATAGAACTGTGCTTGATACACTCCAAGGTCAGCAATTATAATACAACAGAAAATTGGCAAAGTATTCTAAAATAACACAGGGCATTTGATTCTTTACACAGGCTTACCTTACCATTTTTTACCATTTATGTTGGCTGGATCTAATTTCTTTATTCAATTATGCTAATAGCATTGCTGTGGGCTAACACTGACTCCTTAACCCAGGGGCCTCATAAGACACCTGCAAACAGGCCACTACACAAAACATTGTGTAATGGATTAAATGTCAACAATCACACAGACACACACATACACGCAAGCAAACTTACCTGCACTAGGGTGTTAGCTAATGATGACAACCATAACAAGGAATTGTTATGTAAAACATTTGTCTGTTAAATAATATAATTCTAATCAGGTAAAGAATGGACGCTTTTTTCCAATTTAATTTCAGAACGGGTGAACCTAAAGCGATTGTTTCTGATAGCGGTATACAATTAAGTCTTACCTTTACATAAATTTAAAACAACACCTGTGGGCATTTCCCCTGATTAAGTGTGGATAATTAATTGGTCAGCCATCTTTTGATTGGAGGAGTCTCTGGGTGGGATAATTTTAGCTCCGTGTACTCCTGGGCAGACATAATCTGGAACCGGCCAAAAGATAGAACCAATATTTCTCTATGTCAGTTCTTGAAACAAGAGCAGTTCAGAGAGAATATATAAGAGTTCTAAGAGAGTTCTAACCAGTCAGACAGCCTTTAAAATGGAAGGAAAGTCTCTCATGAGATGAGCCTGTGCATTGTGTCAAGTGTTATGTGACCAAACTCATTCTACAAAGCTGTACATAAATAGTAGTGAACTGAACAGCAGTAGATGGAAAAAAAACCTCAGAAGTCCCACAAAAGAAGAACGCCGTGGTCCCCGGTGGCCAGGCGGTAAGCAGTGCGTTTACATATCAGTGGCCCTGTAGCATGTACAGTGGCAGTTTGGGAGCTTTGATGCTTCGTCACCCAGCAGGTCGGGCAAATCGATCCCCCGGGCAATGCTCATTTTTGGGCTTGCCTGCCTGGGTGACAGGGCCCCTCCTGGAGCTCTCCCTGGTGCCTGTACCCACCAGATGGCTCAAAGAGGGAGCAGGGACGCAGGGCCAACATCCAGCTCTCAGACAGATGAGCAGAGGAGCAAATGACCTGTTAATATTTCATATGAACACACTCACTCATCTCACACAGAGGACTGGGTGTGCAGCATGGGTGCTTTTGTGTGTGAGGGAGAGAGAGAGTGTCTGTGGTGTCTGTATCTGAGAGAAATCAAATACATTTTTGATGAAACATGAAAAGGGGTGTTTCACAGATAAACTCAGCAAAAAAAGGAACGTCCTCTCACTGTCAACTGCATTTATTTTCAGCAAACTTAACATGCGTAAATATTTGTATGAACATAAGATTCAACAACTGAGACAAACTGAACAAGTTCCACAGACATGTGACTAACTGTTACGGATACAAGTGTGTATCCTGTGTGTTTCTTTTCTCTCCTTCTCCTCCTCACAGGTGACAATCATCACTCCCCAATCAGTCATCAACCAGTCCCCAATCAGAAGACACCTGCTCCCCTTTCCTCACCCAATCACAGCCCCTTTCCCTTGGTTTAAAAACCCAGTCAGTTGTTTTCTCCCCAGCTCATTCTCACTCTGTGATCAATCTTTGTGTTCATTCTCTCAATTGCTCGTGTCCAATCTCTATCTCCCTGTGTCCCTCTCTCTATCTCTGTATTGATCTCTTTTGTTTTTGCAACTACATGTCACATTTGTCCGGTAATCCTGTGAGTATTGTTTTGTTGTTTGGTTGTTTGTTTGTTTGGTGGGAAAAGGGGGTACCAAGACAAGTCGCCCATGGGCATACATTACCCGTAGGAATACTGTGTCTAAGTACCCTAGTTAGAACTGGGCGGACCACCCTCTGTATTTTTGGTTAGTTAGCTAGCTGTTGTGGAAATAGGCTAGTCTAGCTTAGGGATGTTTTTGATTATTATTTCTTTGCTTGGGTCCAGCTCAGCCCCTTTTCTCACACCCCTTTACCGTGTGTTTAAAATAAACCTTTTGAGTTTGACGGTAGATTTCAGTTGTCTGTGGTTTTTGGTTCTCACTGTTACATGTCACGATTATAATTTGCATGATTTATGTTACGGGTCTCGTATCCATCCCCCCTAGACCGCTGGGCCAAAGGGATTCGTAACACTAACATAAATGGAATAATGTGTCCCTGAACAAAGTGGGGTCAAAATCAAAAGTAACAGTCAGTATCTGGTGTGGCCACCAGCTGTATTAAGTGCTGAAGTGCATCTCATCCTCATGGACTGCACCAGATTTGCCAGTTCTTGCTGTGAGATGTTACCCCACTCTTCCACCAAGGCACCTGCAAGTTCCCAGACATTTTGTGGGGGAATGGCCCTAGCCCTCACCCTCCGATCTAACAGGTCCCAGACATGATCAATGGGATTGAGATCCGGACTCTTTGCTGGCCATGGCAGAACACTGACATTCCTGTATTGTAGGAAATCACGCACAGAACGAGCAGTACGGCTGGCGGCACTGTCATGCTGGAGGGTCATGTCAGGATGAGCCTGCAGGAAGGGTACCACATGTGGGAGGAGGATGTCTTCCCTATAATGCACAGTGTTGAGATTGCCTGTAATGACAACAAGCACAGTCTGATGATGCTGTGACACACCGCCCCAGACCATGATGGACCCTCCACCTCCAAATCGATCCCACTCCAGAGTACAGGCCTCAGTGTAACGCTCATTCCTTCGACGATAAACGCGAATCCGACCATCACCCCTGGTGAGACAAAACCGCTACTTTTCAGTGAAGAGGGGGTTTGTGCCCATAGGCGACGTTGTTGCCGGTGATGTCTGGTGAGGACCTGCCTTACAACAGGCCTACAAGGCTGCCACATCGGCAGTCCTCATGCCTCCTTGCAGCATGCCTAAGGCATGTTCATTCAGATGAGCAAAGACCCTGGGCATATTTCTTTTGTTTTTTTTCAGGGTCAGTATTAAGGCCTCTTTAGTGTCCTAAGTTTTCATAACTGTGACCTTAATTGCCTACCGTCTGTAAGCTGTTAGTGTCTTAACAACCGTTCCACAGGTGCATATTCATTAATTGTTTATGGTTCATTGAACAAGCATGGGAAAGAGTGTTTAAATCCTTTACAATGAAGATCTTTGAAGTTATTTGGATTTTTACGAATTATCTTTGAAAGACAGGGTCGAAAAAAAGTGACGTTTCTTTTTTTGCCGAGTTTACGTAGATGCATGTGCATAGTAACTAAGTAATAGTGTCATAGTCTGTGTATGTAGGTGGCAGGGAAGTCAGGCGCAGGAGAAAACAGAGTGGTTTAAAAATTGAATATTTATTTCCAAAACCAACGTAGAAAATAATCTGGGTAAAACAATAACCCGTCGCACACCGATTATAGACATAACACATACATAACAAACAAAAAATCACCGACAGAGAAATGAGGGGAATCAGAGGGTTAAATACGCAACATATAATTACTGGGATATGAAACAGGTGTGTAAAAAGACCAGACAAAACCAATGGAAAATGAAAAACTGATCAATTGTGGCTAGAAGGCCGGTGACGTCGACTGCCGAACACCACCCGAACAAGGAGGGGCATCAACTTCAGTAGAAGTCGTGACAGTACCCCCCCCCCCCCCCCCCCCCCCCGACGCGCGGCTCCAGCAGTGCGTCGACACCGGCCTCGGGGACGACCCGGAGGGCGAGGTGCCGGGCGATCCGGATGGAGACGATGGAACTCGCTCAGCATGGAAGGATCTAACACGTCCTCCACCGGAACCCAGCATCTCTCCTCCGGACCGTACCCCTCCCAGTCCACGAGGTACTGAAGACCCCTCGCCCGACGTCTCGAATCCAGGATGGATCGAACGGAGTACGCCGGGGCCCCCTCAATGTCCAGAGGGGGCGGAGGAACCTCCCGCACCTCGGCCTCCTGGAGGGGGCCAGCCACCACCAGCCTGAGGAGAGACACATGGAACGAGGGGTTAACCTCTCTGGGGTATGTGGGACGAACTCGTCCCACCTACGTAACAGCTACTGAAATTCCAGTGGCGCGATTTTTGAATCGTTAGAAATACTATTACTTCAATTTCTCAAACATATGACTATTTTACAGCTATTTAAAGACAAGAATCTCGTTAATCTAACCCACTGTCCGATTTCAAAAAGGCTTTACAACGAAAGCAAAACATTAGATTATGTCAGCAGAGTGCCCAGCCAGAAAAAATCAGACACCCATTTTTCAAGCTAGCATATCATGTCACATAAACCCAAACCACAGCTAAATGCAGCACTAACCTTTGATGATCTTCATCAGATGACACACCTAGGACATTATGTTATACAATACATGCATGTCTGTTCAATCAAGTTCATATTTATATCAAAAAACAGCTTTTTGCATTAGCATGTGACGTTCAGAAAAAGCATAACCCCCGCAAACTTCCGGGGAATTTACTAACAGTTTGCTAAATTACTCACGATAAACGTTCACAAAAAGCATAACAATTATTTTAAGAATTATAGATACATTACTCCTCTATGCACTCGATATGTCCGATTTTAAAATAGCTTTTCGGATGAAGCACATTTTGCAATAATCTAAGTACATAGCCCGGCATTACAGGGCTAGCTATTTAGATACCCACCCAGGTCAGCCTCCACCAAAATCACATTTCCTATAAGAAAAATGTTCTTACCTTGCTTGTTCTTCATCAGAATACACTGCCAGGACTTCTACTTCAATAACAAATGTTGGTTTGGTCCCAAATAATCCATCGTTATATCCAAACAGCGACGTTTTGTTCGTGAGTTCTAGACACTATCAGAATGCTTCTTCACGGTCCCGCGCATGGCGCATTGGCGTGTCAAAAATGTCTAAATATTCCATTACCGTACTTCGAAGCATGTCAACCGCTGTTTAAAACCAATTTTTATGCCAGTTATCTCGTAGATAAGTGATAATATTCCGACCGGGAGTATGCATTGAGCCTAAACAGCCGAATAAAATTTCTCCTCAGGAGCGACTCGTGCACGCGCCTCATTCAAAGGTCCTCTGAGTCGACACTTACAAAAGGTGATAATGTGTTTCAGCCTGAGACTCCCTCGTAAACCTTCAGTTATTTCCCGGGCTCTGAGAGCCTATCGGAGCCCTGGGAATTGTCACGTTACAGCTAAGATCCTTACTTTTCAATAAAAAGATGTAAGACGCACGACTCCTTGTCAGACAGGGTACTTCCTGCTTGAAACCTTGTCAGGTTTTTGCCTGCCATAGGAGTTCTGTTATACTCACAGACACCATTCAAACAGTTTTAGAAAATTCAGAGTGTTTTCTATCCAAACCTGAACAATAATATGCATATTCTAGCTTCTGAGTTGGTGTAGGAGGCAGTTAAAAATGGGAACATATTTTTTCCAAAATTCTCAATACTGCCCCCTAGCCCAGACAGGTTAATGCGGTAATTGGGGGGAAGCTTTAACCTATAACATACCTCGTTCAATCTCCTCAGGACTTTAAACGGCCCCACAAACCGCGGACTCAGCTTCCGGCAGGGCAGGCGGAGGGGCAGGTTTCGGGTCGAGAGCCAGACCCTGTCCCCCGGTGCAAACACCGGGGCCTCACTGCGGCGACAGTCTGCACCAGCTTTTTGACGTCGTACGGCGTGCTGAAGGCGGACATGAGCTGCGTCCCAGGTCTCCTCCGCGCGCCGGAACCAGTGGTCCACCGCAGGAGCCTCGGTCTGGCTCTGATGCCAAGGGGCCAGAACCGGCTGATAACCTAACACACACTGAAACGGAGTGAGGTTAGTGGAGGAGTGGTGGAGCGAGTTCTGAGCCATCTCTGCCCAGGGCACAAACTCCGCCCACTCCCCCGGCCGATCCTGGCAATAAGACCTCAGAAACCTACCCACATCCTGATTTACTCTCTCCACCTGCCCGTTGCTTTCGGGGTGAAAACCCGAGGTAAGGCTAACCGAGACCCCCAGACGTTCCATGAACGCCTTCCAAACCCTTGATGTGAACTGGGGTCCCCGATCAGACACTATATCCTCAGGCACCCCGTAGTGCCGGAAGACATGGGTAAACAGGGCCTCCGCCGTCTGTAGGGCCGTAGGGAGACCGGGCAAAGGGAGGAGACGACAGGACTTGGAAAAGCGATCCACAACGACCAGGATCATGGTGTTACCTTGTGATGGTGGAAGATCGGTTATAAAATCCACCGACAAGTGCGACCACGGCCGCTGTGGAACGGGTAAGGGTTGTAACTTACCCCTGGGTAGGTGTCTAGGAGCCTTGCACTGGGCGCACACCGAGCAGGAGGAAACATAAACCCTCACGTCCTTAGCTAAGGTGGGCCGCCAGTATTTCCCACTAAGACAGCGCATTGTCCGACCAATCCCAGGGTGACCAGAGGAGGGTGACGTGTGAGCCCAGTAGATCAATCGGTCGCGGACAGCGGACGGAACTTACAGACGCCCAGCTGGACACTGAGGGGGAACGGGCTCTGCATGTGACGCCCGCTCAATGTCCGCGTCCAGCTCCCAGACCACTGGTGCCACCAAACAAGAGGCTGGGATGATGGGAGTGGGATCCATGGACCGCTCCTCTGTGTCATACAGCCGGGACAGTGCGTCTGCCTTGACGTTCTGGGAACCTGGTCTATAAGAGAGGGTAAACACAAAACGGGTGAAAAACATGGCCCACCTTGCCTGGCGAGGATTCAGTCTCCTCGCCTCCCGGATGTACTCCAGATTGCGGTGGTCAGTCCAGATGAGAAAAGGGTGTTTAGCCCCCTCAAGCCAGTGTCTCCATACTGTCAGAGCCCTGACGACAGCCAACAGCTCCCTGTCCCCCACATCATAGTTTTGCTCCGCCGGGCTGAGCCTCTTCGAGAAGGAGGCACAGGGGCGGAGCTTAGGTGGCGTACCTGAACGCTGAGAGAGCACAGCTCCTATCCCAGCCTCAGATGCGTCCACCTCCACTATGAATTGCAGAGAGGGATTCGGATGAGCCAACACAGGAGCCGAGGTAAACAGAGCCTTCAGTTTCCTAAACGCCCTATCCGCCCCAGCTGACCACTGCAAGCGCACCGGACCCCCCTTCAGCAGTGAGGTAATGGGAGCAGCTATCTGACCAAAACCCCGGATAAATCTCCGGTAGTAATTGGCAAACCCTAAAAATCGCTGCACCTCCTTTACCGTGGTGGGAGTCGGCCAATTACGCACGGCTGTAATACGGTCACTCTCCATCTCCACTCCTGATGTAGATAGGCGATATCCTAAGAAAGAGACGGACTGTTTAAAGAACAAGCATTTCTCAGCCTTGACATACAGGTCATGCTCCAACAGGCGACCAAGCACTTTGCCATAGCCACCGTCTCCGCTTGCGACAGGGTATACACGTGACTCTTGGGAAGTGCAGCGTCTGCCATGAGATTTATTGCACAATCCCCCTGTCGATGAGGTGGTAATTGAGTCGCCTTCTTTTTACAGAAGGCGAGAGCCAAATCGGCATATTCAAGGGGAATGCGCACTGTGGAGACCTGGTCTGGACTTTCCACCGTAGTAGCACCAACGGAAACCCCTACACACCTACCTGAGCACTCTCGCGACCACCCCGTAAGAGCCCTCTGTGGCCAAGAAAAAGTGGGGTTATGACTAGTTAACCAGGGAAGACCCAGCACCACCGGATACGCAGGAGTGTCGATAAGGAAAATACTAATTTTCTCCTTGTGACCCCCCTGCGTAACCATAGTCAATGGAGCCGTAGCCTCCCTAATCAACCCTGACCCTAATGGTCGACTATCTAAGGTGTGAATGGGAAAAGGTACTTTCACCGGTACAATAGGGATCCCTAAACTATGAGCCAACGTTTGATCAATAAAGTTCCCAGCCGCGCCTGAATCTACTAGTGCCTTATGCTGGGAATGAGGGGAAAAATCAGGAAAAGTGACAGACACAAATATATGAGCAACAGAGGGCTCTGGATGAGAATGGGGCCTACTCACCTGGGGTGGCGCCAGAGCGCCCTGCCTGTTACCTCGATTCCCAGAAGAACCTGCCCGGCACCGACCAGCAGTGTGTCCTCTGCGGTCACTGACGGTACGCGAGCGGGAACTCCCTCCGGTCTCCCTGTGCACCCTCTCTCCTGGCTCCATGGTTATAGGAGAGAGGGTGCGGGAGGATGAAACCACCTGACCCTGATCTGGACGTCCACGAGCAGCCAGCCCGTTGTCCAACTGGATGGACAGATCCACCAGCTGGTCGAAGGTTAGGGGGGTGTCTCTACAGGCCAGCTCCCGACGGACGTCCTCCCGCAGACTGCAGTGATAATGATCTATCAGGGCCCCGTGATTCCATCCTGCACCGGCTGCCAGGGTCCTGAACTCCAATGCGAAATCCTGGGCGCTCCTCGTCTCCTGCCTCAGATGGTAGAGGCGCTCACCCGCCGCTCTGCCCTCAGGTGGATGGTCGAAGACTGCCCGGAAACGGCGGATGAATTCCTCATATCGGTCCAACGCCGTATCTCCTCCTTCAACCATAGCGCTGGCCCATTCCAGGGCTCTCCCGGTGAGGCACGAGACGAGGGCGAAAATCTTCTCTCGGTCTGATGGTACTGGGTGGACCGTGGCCAGAGAAAGTTCTAATTGGAGCAGGAAACCCCGGCAGTTGGCAGTACTTCCGTCGTAACCCCGAGGCATGGCTAGACGGATACCACCCGGTTCAGGTTGATAAGGGGTGTTTTGGATCGACCCCGGTTGGGCTGGTGGAGGCGCTGGCTGAATCTCCCGTCTCTCTAAGCGGTCCATCAGCTGAACAGCGCGATCCATAGCAGCGCATAGATGTAATAGTCTTTCTGCATTCTTCTGGATGCGCTCCTCCATATCCCTGTCCGGGATCTCTTCTCCTGCTGACTTCAAAAAATTGGTTGGTGATTCTGTCATAGTCCGTGTATGTAGGTGGCAGGGAAGTCAGGCGCAGGAGAAAACAGAGTGGTTTAAAAATGGAATATTTATTTCCAAAACCAACGTAGAAAATAATCCGGGTAAAACAATAACCCATCGCAAACCGATATAGACACAACACGTACATAACAAACAAACAATCACCGACAGAGAAATGAGGGGAATCAGAGGGTTAAATACACAACATATAATTACTGGGATATGAAACAGGTATGTAAAGAGACCAGACAAAACCAATGGAAAATGAAAAACTGATCAATGGTGGCTAGAAGGCCGGTGACGTCCACCGCCGAACACCACCCGAACAAGGAGAGGCATCAACTTCAGTAGAAGTCGTGACAAATACACACACATTCACATACAAACACACACACAGAGGCGTTGCCAGAATTTTGGGGGTCCATGAAAAAAACCTACCGGGGCCCTAACGTAAAAATGTAAATAACATACTGAACAATATCTGTTATTAACTCTTACATCTAGATGTTCCGCTAGCGGAACGTCTGCTCCAATATCCAATGATGGGCGTAGCGCGAAATACAAATTCCTCTAAAATCCGAAAACTTCCATTTTTCAAACATATGACTATTTTACAGCTATTTAAAGACAAGACTCTCGTTAATCTAACCACACTGTCCATTTTCAAAAAGGCTTTACAGCGAAAGCAAAACATTAGATTATGTCAGCAGAGTACCCAGACAGAAATAATCAGACACCCATTTTTCAAGCTAGCATATAATGTCACAAAAACCCAGAAGACAGCTAAATGCAGCACTAACCTTTGATGATCTTCATCAGATGACACACCTAGGACATTATGTTATACAATACATGCATGTCTGTTCAATCAAGTTCATATTTATATCAAAAAACAGCTTTTACATTAGCATGTGACGTTCAGAACTAGCATACCCCCCGCAAACTTCTGGGGAATTTACTAACAATTTACTAAATTACTCACAAAAAGCATAACAATTATTTTAAGAATTATAGATACAGAACTCCTCTATGCACTCAATATGTCCGATTTTAAAATAGCTTTTCGGATGAAGCACATTTTGCAATATTCTAAGTACATAGCCCAGCCATCACGGGCTAGCTATTTAGACACCCACCCAGTTTAGCCTTCACCAAAATCATATTTCCTATAAGAAAAATGGTCTTACCTTTCCTGTTCTTCGTCAGAATGCACTCCCAGGACTTCTACTTCAATAACAAATGTAGGTTTGGTCCCAAATAACCCATCGTTATGTTCCATCAGCGACGTTTTGTTCGTGAGTTCTAGACACTATCAGAATGGTAAATCACGGTCGCGCGCATGGCGCATAACGTGACAAAAAAATTCTAAATATTCCATTACCGTACTTCGAAGCATGTCAACCGCTGTTTAAAATCCATTTTTATGCAATTTATCTCGTAGAAAAGCGATAATATTCCGACCGGGAATCTGCGTGTCTGTAAACAGAGGGAAAAACAGAAAGGCGGGGGCAGGCAGGTCACGCGCCTAAGCCTTTTGTCTGCTGATAGACCACTTAGCAAAAGCACTCGTGTGTTTCAGCCAGGGCTTTGAATTACGTCATTCAGGTTTTTTCCGGGCTCTGAGAGCCCATTGGAGACGTGGGAAGTGTCAGGTAACAGCAGAGATCCCTTGTAATAGATAGAGAGAATCAACAAGGGGAAGAAATGTTCAGACAGGGTACTTCCTGAACAGAATCTTCTCATGTTTTGGCCTGCCAAATGAGTTCTGTTATACTCACAGACACCATTCAAACAGTTTTAGAAACTTTGGAGTGTTTTCTATCCAAAGCTAATAATTATATGCATATTCTAGTTTCTGGGCAGGACTAATAATCAGATTAAATTGGGTACGTTTTTTATCCAGCCGTGAAAATACTGCCCCCTAGCCATAAGAGGTTAAAACTGACTACAATACCATATATAAACAAATAAGTCACCAATTGTGTGGTTATTTATAATCTCATGACACAGACAGCTTTTTTTAACATTAGGAACCAAAAATGTTTGCTATACTGTCAATATAGGCAAAGGATGAAAGTGGAAACTACAATCTGCACAATTGTAGTATAGAGCAGCAGAAGCTCATAGTACATTTAAGGAGTTTGTCCTTGTGTTTGTTCCCTGTAAACAAAACTCAAAGGTTGCACTGCACCAAGAACCCAGCATCAAGCCTTCTTGTGAGCAAACTAATTTCTAATGTCTTTAAAGTTGAATTTTCTAGCTAAATGGTTGTCAATTGAAAGGATGGCAAGGCTGTTCAACCTGTCTTGGCACATTGTAGATCTTAGATAGTTCATTATAGGTTTCAGCTGACTGAAGGCACGTTCACCTCCAGCAACTGTTACAGGCATTGTACAGAAGATTCGAAGTGCAATGCACACCTCTCCAAAAATGCTCTTTAGCTGCAGCTTGTGGATGGCATTTAGGAGCTCTACAGGAGAAATACCATCTGAAAAAGTGGCACAATATATCGTCGTTAGATGTCAAACTTCATTTTCAAATCCATCTGTGAGATCTTTGGAGTACTTGTTTCTCAATTTGTGGCAAGATACACAACTTTGGTTTTCAGTAATTTTCTTAAATGTACTCTACCGTTCAAAAGTTTGGGGTCACTTAGAAAAGTCCATGTTTTTGAAAGAAAAGCAAATGTTTTGTTCATTAAAATAACATCAAATTTATACGATACAGAATTAATACATTGTTAATGTTGTAAATGACTATTGTAGCTGGAGATAGAGTCGCCTCTTCACTGTTGATGTTGAGTGCTTTGCGGGTACTATTTAATAAAGCTACCAATTGAGAACTTGTGAGGTGCCTGTTTCTCAAATTAGACACTAATGTACTTGTCCTCTTGATCAGTTGTGCACCGGGTCCTCCCACTCTTTCTATTCTGCTTAGAGCCAGTTTGCTCTATTCTGTGAAGGGAGTAGTAAACAGCAATTTCTTGGTTGGAATAGCCTTAATTTTCAGAACAAGAATAGACTGACAAGTTTCAGAAGAAAATACTTTGTTTCTGGCCATTTTGAGCCTGTAATTCAACCCACAAATGCTGATGCTCGAGATACTCAACTAGTCTAAAGAATGCCAGTGTTATTGCTTCTTTAATCAGGACAACAGTTTTCAGCTTTTTTTTACATAATTGCAAAAGGGTTTTCTAATGATCAATTAGCCTTTTAAAATGATAAACTTGGATTAGCTAACACAACGTGCCATTGGAACACAGGAGTGATGGTTGCTGATAATGGGCCTCTGTACGCCTATGTAGACTTTCCATAAAAGATCTGCCGTTTCCAGCTACAATAGTCATTTACAACATTAACAATGTCTACACTGTATTTCTGATCAATTTGATGTTATTTTAATGGACAAAAAATGTGCTTTTCCTTCAAAAACAAGGACATTTCTAAATGACCCCAAAATTTTGAACATTAGTGTAAGTATTGGTGAAAACTACTGATTATACTATCTAGAGCCACATAAAACATTGTGTTCGCTAAATCCAGTGTTTGACTTCTGTTCATTTGCTATGTCATCTTTAGTTTCATTGGGGACACATTTTCTTTTTTTCTGGCTGCTCCTCCGTTCATGGTGAAACTGAGTAGTTACACACATTTCATTTGCCACCATGGAGGCTTCTGCCAGAAGAGCGTCCCATTGATTACGCAGAGCCTGTATTTCTTCCTGTAATGCCTTAATGTGAGCTGCTTCAGTATCCAGAGAAATATTTCCTGACTGAAGAATTAGGTGTCTATTCTCAATACACTGCAAAACCTTTACCCAGAAAGTGAGCAGGAAGATTGCCTTGAAAATGGCCCATCGCTCTGGGCTGGCACTGAACAGATTGTAAAGATGATTCACACAGCCAAAAAAGGTTGATACTTCTGGGCACGACTGAGCTGTATGTACACCCACAAGATTAAGAGTATGGGAGGCAGAAGGTATGTGGCCAGTGGATTCTTTTGCAGAATGTGTGCTTGAACTCCCTTCACTTTCCCTGACATATTTGCACCATTATTATAGCCTTGACCACGGCAATCTGTTATGTCAATACCATGCCCTTCCAATGCAGTCAAAATCATTTCAGAAATGTCACTACCTGTCTTTCTAGCAAAGTCTTTAAATTCAATAAAACGTCCAATTATTTCCCATTCACCTGTTCCCTGAACTTTTTCTTTGTGTACATGTCTCACCAATAATACATTTTGCTCAGCATGGGAAATGTCTGGAGTTGCATCACATATAACCGAGGAAAACACTACATCTTCTCTTTCATAAAGTATGGTTTTTAAAACCCTTTGACCACATATTCCTATGAACTCGTTTTGGCTCTCAGGGCTGAGGTAATGAGTCAGTCGTGCTCCTTTCTTTTTGTCCCTGACTTTCTGTAAGTGCTCACGTAATAGCGGGTCAAAATTTGACAACAGTTCAAGTAAGCCTATGTAATGTCCATTATGCACATCATCAAGATTGAGGGATTTCCCCCGGAATGGCAGATTCCTAGATGCTAAGTACAGTGTCACATCCAAAATCCTTTCTAGAAGTGCTCTGTTTTTATACATTTCTGACTGGATTTGTTTCTGCAGCTGACTGTCTATACCTGTATCTGTTGTTATGGTATGCTGCAGATTTGCCCATTTCCAGTAACAGTTCTTGTGAGAAACACCATCCTAATGCTCTTGTAGTTTGTCATAAATTCTCGGCAATTTCACTGATGATACTGGGTGATGGTTTACTTTGCTCATGAGTAAAATAACACATGGAATTCAATATAATGCCTTTACACTCTTACTATAAATAAGCCAGTCTCTCTGCACCTTTTCTCTTCCATTTGATGACTTACTGTACTGTAAATAGTTGGGGAATGGCTTGCCTTCTGTATCTGGGGGCATGATTTTACACAGTTCTTTCTCCTCACCACACCTGTTGGCTCGTCTGCGAACAATAGATTCTCTTTCAAGGTATTGTACTTTCTCTGGCCACAGTGCTGCTATCTTTAACTCCTCTTCCCTGTTCTCCTCTGCATCAGAGTCTATCTGACAGCTTTCTTCTGAGAATCTGGCTACCTGGGGCACTCTAGGCACTAGGAAGCGAGTAAACAAAGGGAATTTTAGGTTTAATGTTCACTCCTACAAAGGTTACCATACTAAAAATCTACTACTGAAAGAAAAACTTTTAATAGTATACATATAAATAGAATACATATTTAAGTGTGTCTAAGTCATCATGTGCCTAACTTTACAATTTAAAAATGGTCTAGTTGTCACGACTTCCGCCGAAGTCGGCTCCTCTCCTTGTTCGGGCAGCGTTCAGCGGTCGACGTCACCGGCTTTCTAGCCATCACCGCTCCATTTTTCATGTATCCATCTGTTTTGTCTTGTTCTCTGCACACCTGGTTTTCATTCCCCAATCAATTTATGTGTATTTATTCCTCTGCTTCCCGTCATGTCTTTGTGTAGGATTGTTTGTGTTACGTGTATTTTAATATTGTGGATATTGTTACGCGCATTACTTTTTGTCTATGTTCCGTGTTTTGGGCACATTTGATGTTATTTTTGTGATGTCATTTTGACCGGAATAAAAAGTGCGCCTGTTCACTACACTCTGCTCTCCTGCACCTGACTTCACCTCCGATACACACTCCTAACACTAGTTATGCTGCTGCTGCTGCAAAACAACTGCCTCACCTCCAAGGTCCGCTGTTTCAACTTCATGTAGTAGACACACGTTGGGACCTTTGTCTACAGCAGTAGTAGTAGTAGCATCTACAGTATGGATAGGTAGACTACATGTTAGGTTTTAATTTGAGTCTAACTAGCTAACAAATATCACACAAACATTGGGGAATACAGTTATAATCATATCTAAATAATAGCTAATTAGCTAGCCATAGCTGGTAGTGGTAGCTCATCATCATGTTAATAATTACTGCTCTGACCGAGCCGAGTGAGTCCCCAGTAGGCAGCTACCTGTAGCTAGCAAGTTGTCAAGCTAGCTATATTGGCTAGCTAGGTTACTCAGTTCGGCAGCCCGTCTGCACTGACTTACCACTCAAATCCTTCTCGTTTTTTTTCTGGGAAAAAACGTAGTGAGTAATTTTTTTCCTGAATTTTGCTGTATCTGCCTCTGTTTCCTTTCTTTCCTTTACTGGAAACCCGCTTTCGTTTTTGAGGGGGGAATAGTGTTTATCTCTCATGAAATCTTAGGCTACATGCTAGAGCAACTGTCAGATCAGGGTATTTTTTTCTTCTCTTTGTGGAGTATGGACCAAACCATGTGCATAATGGGGGGGTACAGACGTTATGGTTGGGTTGAGATGCCTGATCTGATTATGGTTATACGTTTTAATTTACATCACAGATTTTTTTTGTCTAACATTTTTTAAATGCTAAAAAAAATAATTATCTAAACATTTAGGGGCCCCTACCAGGCTAGGGCCCCATGAATCATTCATGTTTTCCCACCCTTAACGACGCCCTTGCACACACACACATGCACACCAGAGATGGGTGATCTGACCAACTTTCCTGCATCTGTTTAACGATAGGGTCATGCGTGGATCGTCTCTGTATGTTCCTGTAGAGGAAGACATGAATGGACCCTACTTCCACGTCTCCGACAACACAACACTTCAAAGAAGGAATAACATAGTAACTAACTGCCACCCTATGACCTGAACCATAACAGTCCAATTAAGGTTAGTAACACAGGCCTCTTTGTGCTCATCTCATGAGCCCAGTCCATCCTCTAGCCTGGTAGTCCACAACCTCAGACCTTCATGCCCAGATCATAGTTCATAGTTTCCTGCTGTATAATTGGGCTCTTTATCAATACTCTGTGTATGCAGGCAGTGGTGGAGCCAATCCCCGGGTCCTCCTGATGTCACTAATGTGTGATTAGGGCCGGTGGGGAGCAGCAGTTAGGAGGTTAAAGAGCCCCTGACAGCCCTCATCATGGCCCAGGAAACCCAGAGTACAACGTAGGGGTGAGTGCAGATGGAGCGAGGGAGACACTTTGCCAAAACCATAATAGCTGTTGTTCTTCCTCACCTCCAAAAACTGTCACCCCATAATAAGCGGACCTGACACACACACACACACACACACAGTCGCTCGAGCGTGCACGGACAAACATATACATGCACATGACCGCACTGCCTAAATCAATTTTCCATACAGCTCAAAATGGCTACAGTGCAGATGCAAAGTTTGGTAACAGAATGACGGCACAAACAGCACAAACCATCATTCTGTTACCAAACTTTGTATCTGCACAGGTCTTAAATTACATTTATTTTTGGAATATATTTAGTGGAAAAGTTCCTTTTATATATTCATACCCCCAAACAGTATATATATTTTTGGTATGTATATGTATATATGTGTGTATATATATATATATATATATATATATATACATATATATATATATATATATATATATATATATATATATATATATATACATAGTAACCAAAAAAGTGTTAAACAAATCAAATCAAAATGTATTGAACATTTTAGTTTCTTAAAACTAGCCACTCTTTGCCTTGATGACAGCTTTGCACACTCTTGGCATTCTCTCAACCAACTTCACCTGGAATGCTTTTCCATCAGTCTTGAAGGAGTTCCCACATGTGCTGAGCACTTGTTGGCTGCTTTTCCTTCACTCTGCGGTCCAACTCATCCCAAACCATCTCAATTGGGTTGAGGTCAGGTGATTGTGGAGGCCAGGTTATCTGATGCATCACTCCATCACTCTCCTTGTTGGTCAATAAGCCTGAAGGTGTGTTGGATCATTGTCCTGTTGAAAAACAAATGATAGTCTCTCTAAGTGCAAACCAGATGAGATGGCGTATCGCTGCAGAATGCTGTGGTAGCCATGCTGGTTATCTGTGCCTTGAATTCTAAATAAATCACTGACAGTGTCACCAGCAAAGCACCCCCACACCATCACACCTCCTCCTCCATGCTTCACGGGTGGAACCACACATGTGGACATCATCCGTTCACCTACTCTGCGTTTCACAAAGACACGGCGGATGGAACCAAAATTCTCAAATTTGGACTCATCAGACCAAAAGACAGATTTCCACCAGTCTAATGTCCATTGCTTGTGTTTCTAGGCCTAAGCAAGTCTCTTTTTCTTATTGGTGTCCTTTATAGTGGTTTCTTTACAGGAATTTGACCATGAAAGCCGAATCAAGGCGATCGGTCACATATCTTTACTCACTATTTCAAGTATGCCCAATTTATCATCTTTAGCACGTCGGTTTCTACACTTACCATTCCCAGTGTTGAAAACATAAATCATCTCGGTCTGTCGATGAGTCTCGTTTGCTTTTGGGGATTGGTTCTCCATGCTTACTCTCCAACATGTTTTGGTGTTGATTGTATTGTTGATATTGGTCAATACATTTCTCAAGCCTTATCATTTGTTTTGTGTTGTTATCCAGATTGAAGGGTATTGCCATTAGTATGTGGAGTGAAGTGTTAATATTTAGTCAAATTTAGTCAAATTTATAGATATTGAATATTCCGTTTTTATCTTTAAACATTCTTGAGGCATTCTGCACCGCTGTCTTCAGTCCGCCATTTTTCAGATGCCTCTTGTTTTAATGGAAATCGATACCCTCTTCCGCTTCAGTGGAAATTGTTAAAAGTAGTCCTTGTTTATAGAGTTGTATGGTTTTATGGCCAGTCATTGGTTTTTGTTTGGCATACATTTTAAAGTGAAAAATCATTCTGTTAGAGTGGAATTGTCCATATTTTTATAACCAGCTTCATTGGTGGGTCTCTGTGTACATTAGGTGTTATGAGAAGTCAGGGTTGTGGTTCTGGATCTACTAAACAGTCTATATCATAGGCTTTGTAGCATAGGTTAGGTCTAATTGTTTGGAAAATAGACACAGTATAGACGAATAGGCAAGTCTTCTGAGAACATTTGTGACGGGACAAAGTAGCTTAAAAGGACTGAGACAATAGCCAATAGCCTACACAAACCTGCCAGGCAAATTGACTTAATGTAACCAGTCCACAATGTAAGTCCCAATAGCCCTAATTGTATAATCGTGTTGTAGCCCTATAGGATTCCTTTGTTTTCATCTTTAATACATGAGGTGATTTCATACGCGACTACACAACAAAGTCATTAAACTCAGAGGAAAGATTAAATATAAATCAAGCGTTTTACCTCTGTCCCTCTCCCCTCTTTCTCCACCTTCCCCAGAGAACAGGTGGCCCAGTTGAATGAGGTGGGTGCACTAATTTGGCTGTCACTGTGTTTTCAGACAGAACCGCTGCCTTCTAAAGACAAACTGCAGTGAATTATACATCTATGGCAGTAATTCTCTCAGAGGAGAGAGAGAGAGGGATGGAGTAGGAGAGAGCGAGAGAGAGAGGGAGAGAGAGAGAAAAAGAGATTAATGGCCAAACAATTTGTTTTTGACACACCGATCCTTGGCTCCAGTTTCCGCCCGCTGCTTATTGGTTTTTCAGAACCCATTTATTTATTTAGTTAACAAGAGAGAGCCGGTGCGTGGCTGTCACTTTGTTGGCTCGCTCAGTGCCACAGCAGACCTGTCATCTTGTGCACCGCGGAATGCGCCTTTGAACCCTGCCACGGACTACAGCAAGACAATATTGATAGGGGATAAGACTTTAATAAAAATTGGACGAGTAGGTCAATGCCACAGGGCTCATGTCAACTTCTCTTTGTTCACTAGCACAACCTGCTTGACACAAGAATGTCTGGACAATGGACACCGAAAGTAAAAGCCTACTTTAAATTCTCAACCTGTAAAAGTTTTTTTCTCAGAATACACCTTTAGGCTAGAACGGACCCAACAATTTTTGAAACATATCGTTTTTTAAAGATAACTATGTGAGAGTACGTACTTCACTCCCTCTGGACAGTGTCCACATGTTTATTTGTCTGAGCTATACAACATTTCAAAACACATTCAATTTCTAAACTACAGCCTCCAGTCTGAACAGTCTGGATTCAGAGAGGCATTTAGCACCAGCCAAATAAAGTTGTTCAATTTGATTTCAACACTGTGCCCAATTCCCAGCATAGTCTTCACGGGTGGTCACGACCTTTAGATTCCCTGCCTGCCTTCGTAATAAAGAGGACTTCAGGCCGGGATGACAGGAGTAGCCTTCCAAGGGGTTCATGTTACCAGATGTCATAATAACAAGAAGCTAGTGTTCCTTCCTGCTTTGTCTTGGAGGGGGTTTGGACAGGGGCAGACAGGAATTGCTGCACTGAGGTGGCACAGCTTAAACTGAATATTATCTTTGGGTAGAATCTTGTTTCATGTTACTGTACAGGGCCAGCGAGGTAGAGTAAAGTAGGACAAGGTATGATGGTGCCACACACCCACACATAAATATAAATAAATGTATATTGTACACACCCACACAAACTCACACTTACTACACATGTAGTACATATTCCCATATACCTGCAAACACAAACACAGCTTTAAACCTATTACATGCAGTCACGGACACACACATGCACACTTACACACCACTGACTCGCTGCGCTTTCTTTCCCTCTCCCTCCTCAGTCACACAGCAATTGAGAGGTCAGTATCTCACCTGCTACGCCTGCTATGCTTTCCTCTGTCACTCACGTGTCCCTCTCCCAACAAAGGTGACCGTGGCGGCGCAGACTAGCATTCTGCTAAGGGCTGATGCTACAGTACACTGCACTGTGGCTCTGCCCTCCTACCCTGGGATTAACGTCTGTTTTGTGCTCGTCATTCTGCCCAGACCTGGTCCCTGAATAAACCCTGAGGACTTTTAGCACAGAGGGAAAAGGGGATGGCTGTCCTGAGCTGAGTGCTAGCAAGGACAAAGACAGAGACAGAAACATGGGAGGAATAGCACGGGTCGGAAGTTTGACATTCCTGCAGGCAGTGTGTTTCTCACCATTGAACACATTTGGATTCTTCTAACGGGAGATACCCCTTTCCGCTTCCAAAGCTCTTGCTGTGAGCTGTGCCAGGGTAATGTGATAGAACCGGGACAAAACGTGCTCTTAAAAGTAGCCTTTTAACTGAGTGTGTGTGGACCCATATCAATACAGCAGATGTTTTGTGCATAAGGAGATTAAATGAAGTGGCATCAGGTGAAATGCAGGAAAGAAGTGGAGAAAAATTTATTGAAATGACTAGGGGCACTGTTTGTTTTGGTGTTGTAAAACACACACAGGCAATGTCTTTATTTTTCTGTGTATCTCTTTTGTCGTTGTACTTTTCTCCCTCACAGACAGGGCGCAAGTTTTTAAAGTGTATTTCAAACACACCAGGGCGCATGTATCCCTACGTCAGATGAAAGGGCCAACTATTAGGACACAGAGGGGACATCTGACAGAGAGAGAGAGATAGAGGGGGAGAGAGAGGCACAGAAAGAGAGAAAGAGGAGAGGCTGCTGAGGGTATGGGGAGTGACAGAGAAGGGAGAGAAGGAGGGGGCACAAACACAGCTTTCAACTGCCTTTTGTGAGCTTCTCTGCAGATGTCACCAGCTGTTACCCTGCACGGAGGGTTCCAGAGTGCGGAACATCGCCTCCGGCACCGTCCGCGGCCACCTTTCAAGTGTCAATCAGGGAGGAGGGAGGCGGGGAGCGGGGGGAGAGGTGAAGGGGGTGGGTGGGTTTTGGGGGGCTTCGGTCACTGTCTTGTGAACAGTGCCAGCAATTCGCCATTGATTTAGCCTCACTCAATAACAGAGGGGATGGAGACAGCCGTGTGCACAGATAAAGTGGCCTGTGGCAAGGTTAGCTGGAGTTCACAGTGCTAGGGTAGCGTGAATGTTAGTTAGCCAGCATTAGCTTGGTTGAGCCAAGCACTAGCCGTGACATCGATAGCCCTGCCTGCTCCTTGGTGCAACAACTTGACTGTGAGAGTGACCTACGATTAAACCTGAGGGTTGGGGGAGGGGTGCATGGCAACAAGGAGAAAAGTTGTTCTGCGACCGAATGAGCAAGCATAAAAGGGGGTGACATATGGTGTGATTGACAATAAGACAAACACTGTCTAGCAAGGAGGAGAAAAATGTGTTTAATAATGTTTATTAACCTTGAAGGGTCTGTCTGTGGCTGACATGTTTCCCATGTTGCTCTCTGATATGGATTCAAAGGCACCTTTAACTACAGTACCGTAATTTCCAGACTATAAGCCGCAACTTTTTTCCCACGCTTTGAACCTCGCGGCTTAAACAATGATGCATCTAATATATGTATTTTTCCCGCTTAAATTTTTTTTTTCTCCAACAAAACACATTCTGTGACGTGCTCAGTTTTTTGGCGGCATGAAGCTTTCATTAGACCAATGAAATTGCCGAACGGGTTAAGGTCAAACAGCTTTTTTGTTTACTGTTTAGATTAAATCGAGCACTCTCAAATTTCCCATCATTCTGATTACGGTAGTCATTTTGTCACCCTCATCATGGCAAAGACACGGAGAAATGCATATGATGCAGCTTTCAAGTTGAAGGCGATTGATCTGGCTGTTGGAAAAGGAAATAGAGCTGCTGCACGGGAGCTTCGTCTTAATGAGTCGATGATAAGATGTTGGAAACAGCAGCGTGAGGAATTGACTCAGTGCTAAAAGACAACTAAAGCTTACTGCTAATTTTTTATTTTTTGTTACAAGCCGTGTTTCGTTAAAGCCTATTTATTTTTGTTACAAGCCGTGTTTCGTTAAAGCCTATTTATTTTTGTTACAAGCCGTGTTTCGTTAAAGCCTGTGTAAAGTTAATTTGTTTCAATGTACCGGTAGGCACCTGCGGCTTATAGACATGTGCAGCTTATTTATGTTCAAAAGAATAATTTAAAAAAAATTCAGGCTTATATTCAGGTGCGCTCAATAGTCCGGAAATTACGGTACATCAAAATCAGCTGTACTCTACAAGACTGACTGAATGTTTAACCTTGTAATGGGGTGGCAGGTAGCCTAGTGGTTAGAGCATTGGGCCAGTAACTGAAAGGTTGCTCAATCGAATCCCTGAGCCGACAAGGTAAAAATCTGTCGTTCTGCCCATGAACAAGGCAGTTAACTCACTGTTCTAGGCCGTCATTGTAAGTAAGAATTTGTTCTTAACTGACTTGCCTAGTTAAATAAAGGTTAAATAAAAATAAAAAAAAAAGAATCCTTAGACAAGTGTTAGGTCTGAATTCCCAGCCATTATAGGAAATCACCCAGATGGGTTCACTAGTAAAAATATCTTCAGACAGGAATACAAACAATGGCTTTATGGTTGAAGTTGGCAGATGACACTGTGTCAAAATGGCAGACAGTTTCACATTGAACTGATTCAACTCAGCGCCTGAGAAAACTTGTCTTGTCTTCTAGCTGACTACTAGACTTTCACAGGACTGGGTGTTCCATACTGTTACATCTTATCAGGCTGGCTAAGTGGGTCCATTATACAGGCAATTGCCTCTGCCCTCCTGATAACCTCTGTGTGGTTTTCTGTAAAACAAAGGCCTTGAAGAGTTGAGGAACGTTTCATCTGATTAATATCTTCCAAAAGCAAAATAGTCGACTCAGAGGTCCCAGACCATGGTTGACCTTGGTGTTTCCTGTCAACCAGGGGTTAGACCCCCCCCCACACACACACACTGGCAGTTTGGGATGTCCTAGATAAGTGGCCTTAGCCTCAGTGTGTCTAATTCCTGTGTCTGCTTGTCGCTCAACACCAGCAGCCTCGGTGACCTTGAGGTCTTGGGGAGGGAGGGGAGGGGTCACATATTTCTCAGTGATGTTGTGATTGAAGGGCCACTCCGCTCTGGCTGACTGGGAGGGAATCATTGGCTTTTTATCTGGTGTGTGTGTGTGCGTGTACGTGTGCGTGTACGTGTGCGTGTACGTGTGCGTGTGCGTGTGTGTGTGTGTGGCTTTGTGTTTTCTGCTCCCTGTAAAGTAAAAAATAGCAGGAAACGTATATCTGTCAGTGTCCATTCAGGAGATCACCTGTAAGGAAACGAAGCGGACAGTAAGTGCTGACACAACCATCCCTGCGCCTAGCAACACATCCTGGTTCCGGCCCAGACGCACGGGACTGAGCAGTACGTCTGAGTGTCGCAGCTTCCTGCCTTAGAGGAGAGGGAAAAGACAGGGGGGAGACGTGGGAGACCGAGGGGAGCGAGAGTGGAGAGTTTCTTCTTTCAGAAGATGAAAGGAACAAAAATATTGTTGTTTGCAAGTGTAGAGAAAGGGCAGATGAAATGTGTGGTGTAAAGTTACAGAAGTTATTGCGACTGAACAGTATGATGGAGCAAGAGGTGAACAGAGCCAGTCTGCTGAAGACAAAATCAGTAGCATTGTCATAACAGAATGTTTCCTGCAATAATTGTCTTTGGAGTGGTAAAAATGTAAGTTAAAGGATACATATCTCTTTCTTTGCAAAAAAGGGGAAGATTAAAAAGTTGAGGGATGTGCCTTGAGAAATGGAACCACACTCAACCATTCATGGTGTTAAAATGATAGTTTGAATCAGGCTATACAGTTCTGAGGCTATACAGTGTCTATTTACATTTACATTGTTTACAAACATTGGAGTAAAACAAGCTTATATTTTGGGTTTTGATGGGGTTAGACAGTTGAAGTGCGCTCATGAGGCATTTATAAAAATTATATTTGATCCTTGAAGAATATAATTTGTATAAATGCCTCATGAGCTTGATTGGGTATATATCATTAATACGTTCAAAAATGGATGTAGCAACTAAAGATTCTACCCAATCAGCTATGGAGGGGCTAATATAGTTGAAAAGGGAAAGGGGGGAAAAAATAAGCTTTCCACCACTTGAGATTACTTGATCATCTCCTGAAATATTACTTACTATAATGTCACAGTTAATGATAACGTTGTTGATAATGCCCTGATGACACTCTTCGGCATAGCCACTAATATTTGTCTCGCAGCATATAGCAGATTTGATATACACTATATTATACAAATGTATGTGGACACCCCATCAAATTAGTGGATTTGGCTATTTCAGCCACACCTGTTCCTGACAACTGTATAAACTAGAGCACACAGCCATGCAATCTCTATAGACAAACATTGGCAGTAAAATGGCCTTACTGAAGAGCTCAGTGACTTTCACCGTGCACCGTCATAGATGCCAACAAGTCAGGTTTTCACATTTCTGCCCTGCTAGAGCTGGCCTGGTCAACTGTAAGTGCTGTTCACAGAACGGGACCACCAAGTGCTGAAGCGTGTAGCACGTAAAAATCGTCTGTTCTCGGTTGCAACACTCACTATCGCATTCCAAACTGCCTCTGAAAGCAATGTCAGCACAAGATTTGTTAGTTGGGAGGTCTCTGGAGTGATGAATCATGCTTCACCATCTGGCAGTCCGACGGACTAATCTAGGTTTGGCAGATGCCAGGAGAACGCTACCTGCACCAATGCATAGTGCCAACGGTAAAGTTTAGTGGAGGATGTCTAGGGCTGTTTTTCATGTTTTGGGCCAAGCCCCTTAGTTCCTGTAAAGGGCAATCTTAACTCTACAGCATACAATGACATTCTAGACGATTCCTTGCTTTCAACATTGTGGAAACAGTTTGGAGAAGGCCCTTTCCTGTTCCAGCATGACAATGCCCCCGTGCACAAAGCGAGATCTTTACAGAAATGATTTGTCGAGATCGGTGTGGAAGAACTTTACTGGCCTGCACAGAGCCCTGACCTCAAACCCATTGAACAGATTTGGGATGAATTGGAATGCCTACTGCGAGCCAGGCCTAATCTCCCAACATCAGTGCCCAACCTCACTAATGCTCTTGTGGCTGAATGGAAGCAAGTTCCAACATCTAATATTCCAACATCTAATGGAAAGCCTTCCCAGAAGAGTGGAGGCTGTTATAGCAGCAAATGGGGGACCAACTACATATTAATGCCCATGACTTTGGAATGAGATGTTCGATGAGCAGGTGTCCACATACTTTTGGTCATGTAGTGTATGTACATCAGTCACGCATGTTTTTGTGTTCTGGGGTACTTTTTCTTAACCCTGACTCAGCACAGAGAGCAGCGTTTGATCTTCTGATGTTGTGGTGTTCCTCCCATTACAAAGAGTGACTCCAGAATACCAGGAAATGGGGGTCCCTGGAGTGAAGGGGCAGAGACCCTGTTTATCCCGATCGCAACGCACGACGTGGCCAATGACCCAGCCCTGCACCTGGCCTAGTGAGCTGCCAAGCGTGCACACAATAAGCACGCATGCACACAAACACACACACACACACCTCATATCCGTTTCCTTGCATTTGACGGTGTGTTATCACTGCCTGCACCTCACAGAGACTTGTCACCCATTTTACTAAAAAGATTGATAAAATATATGGGCAAATGGTGAGGTTTCCTCTGTAATTTTTCTGAATCCGGTGGGGTGTATTATTTTGATGGGGGTGTAGGGTAATGAGCTTTATTCGGATTCCCCCTGAGGAATCCTGAGTGGCGCAGCGGTCTAAGGCACTGCATCACAGTGCTAGAGGTGTCACTAGGGGACCCTGGCTTGATCCCGGGCTGTATCACATCCGGCCGTGATCAGGAATCCCATAGGGTGGCGCACAATTGGCCCAGCATCGTCCAGGTTATTGGAGGGTTTGTCAATGAGTTTTTTCTTAACTGACTTGCCTATTTAAATAAATAAAGGTTAAATGTGGCTTCTATTTGTGTAGGCTTCAACCCAGGAAACATACGTTAAGCTTCTTGGCACAGAGGGACAGCATTGTGTGGGCGGTGAAAAAAAGATTAGGCCTTACATAATTTGTGCCATGAGGGCCGAGGAGTCACACTGCAGACTAGCGGAACCAAAGACTCACCGGCCCAAACCTTTAGCAGAGATTGTTGGCAACTGTTTCTCTCCCCCCTCTCTCTTTCCCTCTCCCTCTCTCTTACTCTTTGTCTCTCTCTCCCCCTCTCTCAGTAGAATGTGTCCCTAGCACCAGTTATAGAGGAGCACCATTTTCTCTTTGATAAGCATCTGTCACCACAGTGTTAAAAGGGAGGAGGCAGCAGAAAGGTAGGGGTAGTGGCAGTGCTAGTGGCGTAGGGCACCCCCAACAACCACCTGACTGCTGGGGGTGCCCTACAGACCAAACTACACTTTGGACTAACTGACAGACCTCATTAGCTATCATACACACACACCAGACAGACCTTTGGTTTTGATGGGGTGAAGGTGGCATCAAACATCAAAAGTCCTATTATGTGTGCGATCCTGGAGCAAAGACCATTTCAGCTGAAACAGCTGAGTGTCAAAGGGCTTATATCAAGTCTTGTGGCGCCCAGATTGCCCCCACCCCACGCACCACCAAATACACACTCACATGCAGGTAGCCTAATGGGGCGGCAGGTAGCCTAGTGGTTAGAGCGTTGGGCCAGTAACTGTAAAAGTTGTTGGATCAAATCCCATGAGCTGACAATGTAAAAAATCTGTTGTTCTGCCCCTGAACAAGGCAGTTAACCTACTGTTCCCTGGTAGGCTGTCATTGAAAATAAGAATTTGCTCTTAACTGGCTTGCCTAGTTAAATAAAGGTAAAAACATTTTTTTTAAACTTTCGTCTTATCTAACCTTGCTGTTGAAGTACAGACACCTGAGTTGTCTAACCCGTTCAAAGGATTGGTTAGCTCTTGAGGTTCCTAGGGTCTCCGCAGAGTTAAGTAAATATGCTTTAAGTTTTAATGCACTGGTTTGCTGGAACAAAATTCAAAATACATTTCATCTTGATGTCCTAGTGCCGTTTGGGCAATTTAAAGTGTTGATTGGGACTTATTTGTGGAGAAATGTAACTGTTTTTCTGGGTGATTTGTGATGCTTTATTTGCGCTTCCAATGACTGTATTTTTGTATTTTAATGTGTATATATTTGGGTGTAATGTGTATATTTATGTTCTCTATACAGGGCAAATTTGTAAAAGAGACCTTGGTCTCAATATGTTTTCCTTGTTAAAATAAAGGTTTAAAAAATGCAATAAAGTGCAAGTTAAGATAAATACAAGAGATGACTCTTGTATTATATAACAGCAACATGAACATCTTATTGTTACGGAGGCTCAGTGATAATTTTCAGATATAACTGTTAGCAGGAATAGGTGTGTCTGCGACGGCTAATACAGCACGGCTTTAAAAGCTGCTCGTCCAATCAGCATCCAGGATCCAAACAACCAGTTTTATAAGATAAATGAATGCTGTGCCAAACTGAGGAGAATGTGTAGAATTGTGCTGTTAAAACTATGTTTTGTATTTATTGCTTTTTTACATTAAATTATTATCCTTGTACACAAAAATAACATGTCACCTCAATTGCCAATAACTTTTCAGCACACACTCACTTACAGGTCTACATGTTTGTTGTCAAACACACGCTCGTTTGCAATTTCAACTTGTTAAAGCCGGCGCTCATCTATTTTCAAACCTTAGCGCCAGGATTGGAAATTTACCTGTCTTATATGAGCTTCTTGCGCTGAGGTGTGGGGGATGGCAATATCTGAGGTGTGTCCTTAAAAAAACGTATGACAAAATGCCAATTTCAGGCAGCGCTGGTTGGGATATTTACAACCAACTGAAACGGGTCTTAGTGGTAACGGATAGGCTGCACTTCTAACAGCAGAAGCGCAGCCTTTCCAGCCACAGTGCCCATATAAAGTGCATTCGGAAAGTATTCAGACCCCTTCCGTTTTCCCACATAGTGTTACATTATCAATCTACACACAAGTTCCCATAATGACAAAACTAAAACAGATTTTTAGACATTTTTGCAAATGTATAAAAAATAAAAAATAGAAAGACCTTATTTATATAAGTATTCAGACTCGAAACTGAGCTCAAGTGCATCCTGTTTCCATTGATCGTCCTTGAGATGTTTCTACAACTTGATTGGGGTGGCAGGGTAGCCTAGTGGTTAGAGCGTTGGGCTAGTAACCAAAAGGTTGCAAGTTTGAATCCCCGAGCTGACAAGGTACAAATCTGTCGTTCTGCCCCTGAACGAGGCAGTTAACCCACTGTTCCTAGGCCATCATTGAAAATAAGAATTTGTTCTTAACTGACTTGCCTAGTTAAATAAAGGTTTAAAACCTGTGTTAAATGAAATTGATTGGCCATGATTTGGAAAGGCACACACCTGTCTATATAAGGTCCCACAGCTGACAGTGCATGTCAGAGCAAAAACCAAGCCATGAGGTCGAAGGAATTGTCCGTAGAGGTCTGAGACAGGATTGTGTTGAGGCACAGATCCTGGAAGGGTACCAAAAAAATGTCTGCGGTATTGAAGGTCACCAAGAACACAGTGGCCCCCATCATTCTTAAATGGAAGAAGTTTGGAACCACCAAGACTCTTCCTAGAGCTGGCTGCCTGGCCAAACTGAGCAATCAAATTTCTCAGTTTGGCCAGGCAGCCAGTGAGAAGGTCCTTGGTCAGGGAGGTGACCAAGAACCACTCTGACAGAGCTCCTGAGTTCCTCTGTGGAGATAGTAGAACCTTCCAGAAAGACAAGCAGTCCACAAATCAGGGCCTTTATGGTAGAGTGGCCAGACAGAAGCCATTCCTCAGTAAAAGGCACATGGAAGCCCTCTTGGAGTTTGCCAAAAGGCACCTAAAGTACTTTCAGACCATGAGAAACAAGATTCTCTGGTCTGATGAAACCAAGATTGAACTCTTTGGCCTGATTTGGCCTGATTTGATTTGAAGCATTAGCCTACAACTTATTTTACACCATTTCACACTACTCTGAGACAAGCATAGGGATTGGTCTTGATAAATCTGTAGGGATAGTGCCAGGTGTCCTCCAGATGTAATGCTTGGCATAAGCAGGTCAGGGTCCATAGCTGCAGGCAGAACAGTTGGAACTGGAGCAGCAGCACGGCCAGGTGAACTGGGGACAGCAAGGAGTCATCAAGCCAGGTAGTCCTGAGGCATGGTCCTAGGGATCAGGTCCTCCTAGAGAGAGAAAGAAAGAAAGAGAGAAAGAGAGAATTAGAGAGAGCATATTTAAATGCACACAGGACACCGGAAAAGACAAGAGAAATACTCCAGATGTGACAGACTGACCCTAGCCCCCGACACATAAACTACTGCAGCATAAATACTGGAGGCTGAGACAGGAGGGGTCAGGAGACACTGTGGCCCCATCCGATGAAACCCCTGGACAGGGCTAAACAGGTAGGATATAACCCCACCAACTTTGCCAAAGCACAGCCTCCACACCACTGGAGGGATATCTCCAACCACCAACATACCAACATACCAACACACCAAGGCCGAGTATAGCCCACAAGGATCTCCGCCATGGTACAGCCCAAGGGGGGCGCCAACCCAGACAGGAAGACCACCAAATCCTATTGCTTCTAACTTCAATATGCACTTTAAATAAATAAGACCTACACCACATTACTCAACACTAGTGAGACTCATGTCGCCTACGGTAGGCCTACGGTATATCGAAAAATATTACGTGACTCTCCGCCAATAATTACATATAGAGGATTGGAGGATTCTAAATGAAAACCAAAAGCTTCCTTATGGGTCTCCTGGTGTCGGCTGGCACGAATATTGAACCTGCATCTGTGGCAATGCATTTTGCACTGCAGGAGCCCCTATCCATTCCGGAGCCCCCATCCACAAAGAATCAAAATACAGAGGTGTTGGTAAAGGTATGTTGTCCTGCTAATCAGACTACAAGTGTTCGAAAACCTGTTTACAAAATGCCACCAGCTGTCCATCGCTACTGTAAATAAAAACAAAGCATCTTATTTACATTCTGTATTGTAACCACAATGTCACAAGTCATTTGTATCTACATTTCCAATTATTTTTAGAGTTTGGGATTCATTTGTTTAATATTGTGGTGTTTCTATTCCAAGAAAAACAAAAAACCCTCTGCGTTACCGTTAGGATGGAATGAAAAATATGGCACTGTACAACGTGATGGTGAGGAGTAGGCTACAGTACTGGGCTATTTAGCTAATGAATCCCTGTGTTGTGCGGGCACGTGTGAGTCCGGGGTTCAATTCCCCAACGGGGAGGAAGGAGTAGGCTGTCCTTGTAAATAAGAAATTGTTCTTAACTAGAGTCTTGTCTTTAAAATGCTGTAAAATAGTCATATGTTTGAGAAATTGAAGTAACAGCATTTCTAAGGTATTTGAAGAACGCGCCACAGGATTCAACTGGCTGTTGAGTAGGTGGGACGATTTCGTCCCGCTGGCCCTAGAGAGGTTAATCTAACCACACTGTCCTATTTCAAAAAGGCTTTACAACGAAAGCAAAACATTAGATTATGTCAGCAGAGTACCCAGCCAGAAATAATCAGACACCCATTTTTCAAGCTAGCATATAATGTCACAAAAACCAAAACCACAGCTAAATGCAGCACTAACCTTTGATGATCTTCATCAGATGACACTCCTAGGACATTATGTTATAAAATACATGCATGTTTTATTCAATCAAGTTCATATTTATATCAAAAACCAGCTTTTTACATTAGCATGTGACGTTCAGAACTAGCATACCCACCGCAAACTTCCGGTGAATTTACTAAATTACTCACGATAAATGTTCACAAAAAACATAACAATTATTTTAAGAATTATAGATACAGAACTCCTTTATGCAATTGCGGTGTCCGATTTTAAAATAGCTTTTCGGCAAAAGCACATTTTGCAATATTCTGAGTAGATAGCTCGCCATCACGGGCTAGCTATTTTGACACCCACCAAGTTAGGCACTCACCAAACTCAGATTTACTATAAGAAAAATTGGATTACCTTTGCTGTTCTTCGTCAGAATGCACTCCCAGGACTTCTACTTCATCCACAAATGTTGGTTTGGTTCAAAATAATCCATAGTTATGTTCAAATATCCTCTGTTTTGTTCTTGCGTTCAAGACACTATCCGAACGGTAACGCGCTGACGCGTATCGTGCCAAAAAAATTGAAAATATTCCATTACCGTACTTCGAAGCATGTCAAACGCTGTTTCAAATCAATTTTTATGCGATTTCTCTCGTAAAAAAGCGATAATATTCTGACCGGGAGACGTCCTTACCGTTCAAAGACTCAAAATCTAAAATGGACTCTTCACGTGCACGTGCACACCAGTCTCATTGTTCTCAGATCGACCACTTACCAAATGCGCTACTGTTTTTCAGCCTGGGACAGCAGAGTCATCATTCAATGTTCTGGCGCCTTCTGAGAGCCTATGGGAGCCTCAGAAAGTGTCACGTTACAGCAGAGATCCTTTGTTTTCAATGTTCAATGTTTTCAGTGTAGAAGGCCAAGAAATGGTCAGAGGGCACTTCCTGTACATAATCTTCTCAGGTTTTTGCCTGCCATATGAGTTCTGTTATACTCACAGACACTATCCAAATAAAACAATTATATGCATATTCTAGTTTCTGGGCAGTAGTAATAACCATTTTAAATCGGGTACGTTTTTTATCCGGATGTGAAAATACTGCCCCCTACCCTAGAGAGGTTAACTGACTTGCCTAAATAAAGATACACTAAGAGCATAACATCTATACACCCTAATTGTAGTCTAAACAATACCCAAATGGAGATGAAATGAAAATCTCATTGATTGATCAAGACTCGTCCCCATGCTTGTCTCAGAGCAGTGTGAAACGGTGGTAAAATAGTTGTAGGCTATTGCTTCAAATCCTATTGCTTCTAACTTTTAATATGCTCTTTAAATAAATAAGACCTACATCACTTTAAACAGCACATTACTCAACATTAGTGAGACTCATGTCAACTACAGTATGCCTACAGTATATCGAAAAATATGACGTGACTCTCCGCCAATAATTACACATAGAAGATTGGAGGATTCTAAATGAAAACCAAAAGCCACCTCACGGGTCTCCCAGTGGCAGCCGGCAAGAGTATCTGTAGCATCTAATTTTGCATTGCGATGCAGTGACTTAGACAGCTGCGCCACTGGGGAGGCCCCATCCACAAAGTATCAAAAATACAGAGAGGTGTTGGTAAAGGTATATGGTCCTGCTAATAAACCCACAATGGGCTATTATAATACTTAACATTTATTTATTAAACACTATGTGGTGGCTAATTTCTGCATTACCAAATGAGGAGAGTTACAAACTTCACACACCAGTCAGAGTTATACTTATAACTACATCTTTAATAATTAAGATATTTTTGCAAAAGCCCCTTGACTTTCAATGATGCGCTATCTCTAATGAACCATTGAAAAGTGATTACACAAAAGTACAAAGATCTTTTATAGTCAAGATACACCCCTCTCAACGTACATGACGAACCACAGATATGTAGAATGGGTCACAAGGTTAAGTTTTGTGTGAAAGATATCTATAAAATATAGCAGACAGCAACTTCTGTATCAACAGTTTTCATTGTATAGACCAGTGTCTGGTCCTCCTACTCCAAACTGGAACCGTCTCTCCCTGGTACAGTATAGAACAGAACCATTAGCTCATCCAATGGCATTAATCAGTTGACAACTCTAGATACTCCCATCTCAAATAAACCCCCTTATGACTCCACTCCTGGACAAGTTCACTGAGGGGAGTGAGCCTCTAGGTCATACACTATCCCAAGACAAGTGCAACATCAGAGGGGACATACAATGGTCCAGACACTGCCATATACCTTCCCCCAATGCCTAAGGAGGGAGTGACTTGCGCACAGACATTGTGGAGACAAGTAATTGGTTCCCCATTAATCACGCCATCCCTTCACATGGTTTAACAGATACATTCACATATGAAGACAATGTTCCATCCTGTCCTCTTCCCTTTCTGATATTCTGCACAGCACCAGGGATATGTGAAAGACAAGTCGGACCTCTCCCCTCTCTGGGCCCCAGATGACTGAGCCCCAGCTAAGGGAAAAGTGCAACTGAAAGACACCAGAGTGTAAAGGAATACATTCTAATGACAATTACCTCACATAAGCATATTATGCAAATAAAACATCTTAATTATCTATGTTACCCAACTAATTCTGATTCATCCGCCACAACTATCAGAAAGAATGTTGGTACTTATTTATTTTGAACCAAAGCCATGAATTAGTGAGTCACTCAGCTTTATGTAAGTGCCGCTATATAACTGTGCCATCAAATTGATAATATATAACGATATTTTGGAGGTTATTTCATTTTCAAAAAAACTAAAGTGAGCGATTTTAATGTGAAAGAAGGCCAAAATAATATTTGTAAAGGCCAAAACATTTATTTCTGTTTTTGGAGGGAGAGAAACGCTAGGCCAGTTGTGCGCCACCCTATAGAACTCCAAATCACGGTCGGATGTGATACACAATAATAATAATACTGTTTGTTGTATTATTTGTTTTGTATTTCCTGGTGGATTAAACTGAAATTGCAACCAATCACGGCCAGTTGTGATACAGCCAACCTAACTAAGAAATACATTTGACGATGGATTTCTCCCCCGACGATGGATTTCTCCCCCTTGGCAAGTCTATTGTCCAGCTATCTGCTAATAGCCATAATGGCGCTGTACAACGTGACCTTGTGTGTTTGATAGAGTATTTTCCAGTAAGCAACCATTTGTTTACCTTCATTAGACAAATTTGTTCCAATATTTCTGTATTTCAGTGCTCGATCATCCTATTTTTCCAACTTAATTGAGTAAAATTAGAACAATCCGAAATTTCTTTTTGATACTGTCGCAAAGTTAACAAAAAGCAGCATTCCCCAAGAGAGGATGGCTCTCACTTCAGCAGTGATGAATTCATGAACTTCTTTGAGGAAAAGATCATAATCATTAGAAAGCAAATTACGGACTCCTCTTTAAATCTGCGTATTCCTCCAAAGCTCCGTTGTCCTGAGTCTGCACAACCCTGCCAGGACCTAGGATCAAGGGAGACACTAAAGTGCTTTAGTACTATATCTCTTGACACAATGATGAAAATAATCATGGCCTCTAAACCTTCAAGCTGCATACTGGACCCTATTCCAACTAAACTACTGAAAGAGCTGCTTTCTGTGCTTGGCCCTCCTATGTTGAACATAATAAATGGCTCTCTATCCACCGGATGTGTACCAAACTCACTAAAAGTGGCAGTAATAAAGCCTCTCTTGAAAAAGCCAAATCTTGACCCAAAAATTATAAAAAAACTATCGGCCTATATCGAATCTTCCATTCCTCTCAAAAATCTTGGAAAAAGCTGTTGCGCAACAACTCACTGCCTTCCTGAAGACAACCAATGTACACGAAATGCTTCAGTCTGGTTTTAGACCCCATCATAGCACTGAGACTGCACTTGTGAAGGTGGTAAATGACCTTTTAATGACGTCAGACCGAGGTTCTGCGTCTGTCCTCGTGCTCCTAGATCTTAGTGCTACTTTTGATACCATCGATCACCACATTCTTTTGGAGAGATTGGAAACCCAATTTGGTCTACATGGACAAGTTCTGGCCTGGTTTGGGTCTTATCTGTCGGAAAGATATCAGTTTGTCTCTGTGAATGGTTTGTCCTCTGACAAATCAACTGTAAATTTCGGTGTTCCTCAAGGTTCCGTTTTAGGACCACTATTGTTTTCACAATATATTTTACCTCTTGGAGATGTCATTCGAAAACATAATGTTAAATTTCGCTGCTATGCGGATGACACACAGCTGTACATTTCAATGAAACATGGTGAAGCCCCAAAATTGCCCTCGCTAGTAGCCTGTGTCTCAGACATAAGGAAGTGGATGGCTGCACACTTTCTACTCTTATACTCGGACAAAACAGAGATGCTTGTTCTAGGTCCCAAGAAACAAAGAAATCTTCTGTTGAATCTGACAATTAATCTGGATGGTTGTACAGTCGTCTCAAATAAAACTGTGAAGGACCTCGGCGTTACTCTGGACCCTGATCTCTCTTTTGAAGAACATATCAAGACTGTTTCAAGGACAGCTTTTTTCCATCTACGTAACATTACAAAAATCAGAAACTTTCTGTCCAAAAATGACGCAGAAAAATGTATCCATGCCTTTGTTACTTCTAGGTTGGACTACTGCAATGCTCTACTTTCCGGCTACCCGGATAAAGCACTAAATAAACTTCAGTTAGTGCTAAATACGGCTGCTAGAATCCTGACTAGAACCAAAAAATTTGATCATATTACTCCAGTGCTAGCCTCCCTACACTGGCTTCCTGTTAAAACCTCTTACATCTAGATGTTCCGCTAGCGGAACGTCTGCTCCAATATCCAATGATGGGCGGGGCGCGAAATACAAACTCCTCTAAACTCCGAAAACTTCCACTTTTCAAACATATGACTATTTTACAGCTATTTAAAGACAAGACTCTCGTTAATCTAACCACACTGTCCGATTTCAAAAAGGCTTTACAGCGAAAGCAAAACATTAGATTATGTCAGCAGAGTACCCAGCCAGAAATAATCAGACACCCATTTTTCAAGCTAGCATATAATGTCACAAAAAACAAAACCACAGCTAAATGCAGCACTAACCTTTGATTATCTTCATCAGATGACACACCTAGGACATTATGTTATACAATACATGCATGTCTGTTCAATCAAGTTCATATTTATATCAAAAACCAGCTTTTTACATTAGCATGTGACGTTCAGAACTAGCATTCCCACCGAACACTTCCGGTGAATTTACTAAATTACTCACGATAAACGTTCACAAAAAGCATAACAATTATTTTAAGAATTATAGATACAGAACTCCTCTATGCACTTGATATGTCCGATTTTAAAATAGCTTTTCGGATGAAGCACATTTTGCAATATTCTAAGTACATAGCCCGGCATCACAGGGCTAGCTATTTAGACACCCAACCAGTTTAGCCTTCACCAAAATCACATTTCCTATAAGAAAAATGGTCTTACCTTTCCTGTTCTTCGTCAGAATGCACTCCCAGGACTTCTACTTCAATAACAAATGTTGGTTTGGTCCCAAATAATCCATCGTTATGTTCCATCAACAACGTTTTGTTTGTGCGTTCTAGACACTATCCCAATGGTAAATCACGGTCGTCCGCATGGCGCAGAACGTGACAAAAAATGTCTAAATATTCCATTACCGTACTTCGAAGCATGTCAACCGCTGTTTAAAACCAATTTTTATGCAATTTATCTCGTAGAAAAGCGATAATATTCCGACTGGGAATCTGCATGTCTGTAAACTGAGGGAAAAAACGAAAGACGGTGGCGGGGCAGGTCGCGAGCCTAAGCATTTCTCCACTGATTGCCCACTTAGCTTTTGCTCTCGTGTGCTTCAGCCAGGGCTTTGAATTACGTCATTCCTGTTTTTCCCGGGATCTGAGAGCCCATTGGAGACGTGGGAAGTGTCACGTAAGAGCAGAGATCCTTTGTAATAGATAGAGAGAATCAACAAGGGGAAGAAATGGTCAGACAGGGTACTTCCTGAACAGAACCTTCTCAGGTTTTTGCCTGCCATAGGAGTTCTGTTATACTCACAGACACCATTCAAACAGTTTTAGAAACTTTGGAGTGTTTTCTATCCAAAGCTAATAATTATATGCATATTCTAGTTTCTGGGCAGGACTAATAATCAGATTAAATCGGGTATGTTTTTTATCCAGCCGTGAAAATACTGCCCCCTAGTCATAAGAGGTTTTAAGGCAAGAGTTGATTTCAAGGTTTTACTGCTAACCTACAAAGCATTACATGGGCTTGCTCCTACTATCTTTCCGATTTGGTCCTGCCGTACATACCTACACGTACGCTACGGTCACAAGACGCGGCCCTCCTAATTGTTCCAAGAATTTCTAAGCAAACAGCTTGAGGCAGGGCTTTCTCCTATAGAGCTCCATTTTTATGGAATAGTCTGCCTACCCATGTGAGAGACGCAGACTCAGTCTCAACCTTTAAGTCTTTACTGAAGACATATCTCTTCAGTAGGTCCTATGATTAAGTGTAGTCTGGCCCAGGGGTGTGAAGGTGAACGGAAAGGCTGGAGCAACAAACCACTCTTGCTGTCTCTGCCTGGCCGGTTTCCCCTCTTTCCACTGGGATTCTCTGCCTCTACCCCTATTACGGGGGCTGAGTCACTGGCTTACTGGTGTTCTTCCATGCCATCCCTGGGAGGGGTGCGTCACTTGAGTGGGTTGAGTCACTGACGTGGTCTTCCTGTCTGGATTGGTGCCCCCCCTTGGGCTGTGCCGTGGCGGAGATCTTGTGGGCTATACTAGGCCTTGTCCCGGGATGGTATGTTGGTGGTTGGAGATATCCCTCCAGTGGTGTGGAGGCTGTGCTTTGGCAAAGTGGGTGGGGTTATATCCTACCTGTTTGGCCCTTTCCGGGGGTTTCATCGGATGGGGCCACAGTGTCTCCTGACCCCTCCTGTCTCAGCCTCCAGTATTTATGCTGCAGTAGTTTATGTGTCGGGGGCTAGGGTCAGTCTGTCACATCTGGAGTATTTCTCTTGTCTTTTCCGGTGTCCTGTGTGAATTTAAATATGCTCTCTCTAATTCTCTCTTTCTCTTTCTTTCTTTCTCTCTCTCAGAGGACCTGAGCCCTAGGACCATGCCTCAGGACTACCTGGCTTGATGACTCCTTGCTGTCCCCAGTTCACCTGGCCGTGCTGCTGCTCCAGTTCCAACTGTTCTGCCTGCAGCTATGGAACTCTGACCTGTTCACCGAACGTGCTACCTGTCCCAGACCTGCTGTTTTCAACTCTCTAGAGACAGCAGGAGCGGTAGAGATACTCTCAAAGATCAGCTATGAAAAAGCCAACTGACACTTACTCTTGTGTTGCTGACTTGTTGCACCCTCGACAACTACTATGATTATTATTATTTGACCATGCTGGTCATTTATGAACATTTGAACATCTAGGCCATGTGCTGTTATAATCTCCACCCGGCACAGCCATAAGAGGACTGGCCACCCCTCATAGCCTGGTTCCTCTCTAGGTTTCTTCCTAGGTTTTGGCCTTTCTAGTGAGTTTTTCCTAGCCACCGTGCTTCTACACCTGCATTGCTTGCTGTTTGGGGTTTTAGGCTGGGTTTCTGTACAGCACTTTGAGATATCAGCTGATGTAAGAAGGGCTATATGAATACATTTGATTTGATTTATTCCAATAGTAATTCATTATGGATCCATAACTACATCAACATTGGCATTTTGAAAGGATATTTTTATTATTTTATTAATGAAGCATAAAGATGCCATTATTAGTTACATTGATTTAGTTTGAATGTGCAGACTGGCACTTAGAACAGAGGGAACGTTTCCCTAGTTAGCCCCATTATTAGTGCAATGCCCCTTAAAGTGTTGCTCTGTGCTACCCAGTGTGGTGGGGTCAGGGTCCACACCTCCTCCCTTCTCCATGAGCTAGGTCCGTCTTCTGTGAGCAACTCTGCAGCCTATCCCGTGACCCCTTCCCTTGTGCCTTGAACCTCAAGCGCTTTCAGTGAATACAGCTGGAGAACTGCAAGGCAATCCCATTGTGTGCCACTCGGGAGCCATGACCAATATGACCAATATATATATTGTCCTGCTAATAACAGGGTTAACAATATAGGGGCTTTTTAAATGCTTTAAAAGGTTTTTTAATCTAATTCTAAATTAATAATTATAATAATCACTTTGTTAAAAAAATAACAATATTCTGTAGAAGATTTCATTTTCAAATAACGTAAAATGAGCGAGAAAAATGCAATTTTTGAACATGGGGTTAGACATTGTTGCTAATTTGTAAATAAAGCCAGTTTGTTATTTAGAATTATTTATTTCTGTTTTTCGAGGGATAGAAACTTGCATTGCTATGCAGTGTCTTAGACCATTGCGCCACTCAGGTGCTGTACAATGTGACTGGTCGGGAGTGGGCTACACTACAAACAGTAAGAGCAAAATAATCCTAACAAAATAAAAGAATAAAAACCTTAGAGTAACAACAGTTTAGTAAGTAATACTGAAGTCGTGCACAATTATCAGTTTGTATTTAGGTTTATGCCGCCCATTCATTGTCAGTTAGAGACACAGTAGGGCCCAAAAGCATAATCAGTGTTCTACCTCCCCCTTGAGCTGGTCTGGAGCAATGAAGTGGTGACGCAGGGTACCATGCTAAACCACAAATTACCTCTAAGTACCACAGCATAATCGCAAAACTTTTAGTGGATTAGTGATAATCATGAAACCATGAACAGGCGTCAGAGCTCAGGCCTATCAAGGACAACTTAATCAATAAAATAGCACGATCAACACTATCAAAAGCTTTTGACATGTACAGCGGAAACAACATTTCACTTTTGAATTTCGATCTCTAGTAGCATACATAACGTGAACGGTGCCTAGATGAGACAAAACTACTTTTTTCTGAGACAGTCAAAATAACACATCAACGTTATTATCATGGACATATCCAAGTAAATTCCAATATAAAACATTTTTAAACAAATGAAAATGCAGCTAGTCCTGTCATTCCAGGTTTGATATTTGACATGACTGAGTTAGCTGAAGTTGTCTGGCTAACTAGCAAGTTACTTGAACATTAGCTATCCATCCTGCATAGCAATCATTTTGTTTAGAACGGACAACTATTCCTTTTGCATAGCAACTATGCAAAAACATAGTTAACGATTGGGTCACGTTTATAACAACATGACCAAAAGAACTAACAACCAGATTTCTTGGTGGAAAAATGAAATTGTATGAATTGACTTATCAACATAACGTTTTAATTAAAATATTTAATTCATTGTTATTTTAAATATGTTGTTAAGAGTTTTATAAAAGCAATAAGGCATGCAAGGCAGTACTGTATCAGCACTGTTATCGCTTTGGCCCGAACAACGCCATTTACCTGTAACATTACCAATTCTGGCAATCTAATTTTAAATCTGAAAGTGCCATCCAAGTGAGAAATAAACACACTAGTACAGCACAAAATACATGTACAATATCTGCATAAATGCAATGTAGTTACTAGGTTTTACACAGGATTTAGCAACTTCTATATAATTACTTAGGCTTACTACTCATTACCAAATGAAAACACCTCCAAAACAATAGATGAGCTTCTGTTTTAGTCAACTTTATGTAAAAAGACCTTACATTGTTTTACAAAATATTAAGGATTTTGAATGTTAGATTACTAATTTGATTAATTAGATTATTAAACAAAGATATAACATAAAAAATAACTATTCTAGTGATGAATCAGATCTGTAGCCTCCAGAATGGTGAAGCCTAATTTAGAAAACAGGGATAATATTTTTCTCAACATTTTAAATTTACAAGTAACAATGGAATTCAACAAATCGGTCTCTGTCTTTATATGTTTATTTCTTGTAAGCATTTTCCCATTCTGGAGTCTGAGACCTTGTGGAAATCTGTGGCAGAGAAAAAGAATGTATGACAATTAAACATTAGACATTAAGTTACCCTATATTAGTTATGATCATGCTTTCTATAGTTTAGGCCTATAGCTAGCCAGGCATAGCTAGCTACCTAGCTAGCTCTTGTGTTATTCAGCTAGCTATAAAAGTGCATGCTAACACCATTTGTTTTATATAACTAACCCAAGATAGACCACACCCTGTTGTTTCCAATGGGAAGCTAGTGAGTTGAATAGGCAGAACAAGCAAGGAGTTTGGCAGAGCAGTTGGGGAACGCCTAGTCTGTGAAGTGCACGTGTGCAATAGCTCAATTCGTCCTTGCACTCCTTCTAAACATTGCACATTTTTAACATTTTGACAAAGGTAGTCCACTCTGTTCGTAAAATGTTACAGTTATGGGAACAGAAAACTAGATTGAGATCAAATGTTGCATTGATGAGAAAATCGTCAGAATGTTAGCCCAGTTCTATCTCACTCCATGCTCTCCCACTGAGCTTCCTCTCCCTATCATATTTGGTGGGGAGAGGAAACTCCAACCGCGTGTGTCACATTTACACTTCCGGTGAAACATCTGGCCCATTGTTTTATCTGTAATAACTCTAATAAGTTAGCAAGTGTTTAGCTACATTGAAAAGGAACTAATCTTACTCATAGTGTGTGTTGACACACACAGCTTGCTAATGTTAACATGCTGGGTGTGCTCTGTTTGCATCACTTCCAATGGGGGACTTTTGAAAGCGAACCGTAAATTCCAAAATTGTAGCTAACTGTTATTTTGGCTAGCTTCACACAAAGGTGAGGCCAGCTAGCTAGCTAGTCAGCTAGCGAGTAGCGACCATAGCATAGCTTTTGCCAGTTTCAGGTTAGGTAACTTAGCTAGCTAGATAGTCAAGGTTAGAAAACTAGCCAGCTAACTAGCCAGCTAGATAACTTTGTATGCTAAATCGTCCAGCAGATTTCATGAATCCCTCCAAAAAAAACTAAACAAATTGCATGGAAAACTGACTTTCCCTCTCCTGTCTGGACGTTTTTGTTTCTTTCAACGCAATATATCATATCTGGATTTTGCACCTTGTTCTTCTTAACCCTTTTCTTAAACAAAGGTACACATTCAAGGTAATCGTTATTTTGAGTGTGTTGCACAGATGGGCAGACATTAACGAGAGTCTTGTCTTTAAAATGCTGTAAAATAGTCATATGTTTGAGAAATTGAAGTAATAGCATTTCTAAGGTATTTGAATAACGCGCCACGGGATTCAACTGGCAAGCGTCCCACCTAGCCCAGAGAGGTTAAATCGGGTACGTTTTTTATCCGGCCATGCAAATACTGCCTCCTAGCCCCAACAGGTTAACTAACCTCCAGATGAGCATCAATGCCATACAACTCTCCTTCCGTGGCTTCCAACTGCTCTTAAATGCAAGTAAAACTAAATGCATGCTCTTCAACTGATCGCTGCCCGCACCTGCCCGCCCGCCTAGCATCACTACTCTGGACGGTTCTGACTTAGAATATGTGGACACCTACAAATACCTAGGTGTCTGGTTAGACTGTAAACTCTCCTTCCAGACTCATATTAAGCATCTCCAATCCAAAATTAAATCTAGAATTGGCTTTCTATTTCGCAACAAAGCATCCTTCACTCATGCTGCCAAACAAACCCTCGTAAAACTACCCATCCTACCGATCCTCGACTTTGGCGATGTCATTTTAGAAAATACCTCCAACACTCTACTCAGTAAATTGGATGGAGTCTATCACAGTGCCATCCGTTTTGTCACCAAAGCCCCTGAAACTACCCACCACTGAGACCCATTAGCTCCATTAGCTCGTAAAGCTATCGCCAGTTTTTGTACAGCGTGACTCAGACCAGAGCTTACTGGACCTATTCTCTCTCCATATCCCCGGATTTCTACCGCAGGCTCTGGACATTTACACCTGGATCTTGCAGCTAGCTAGCTGCTACCTGAGTGACTATTGGCAACGTAGGTCCCGGAGTCAACATAAATTATTCCGGAGCTAGCCAGCTGAAGAGTTCCATCAGCCTCTCCTGGGCTACAATCACCTATCCGGACCCGTTTTACTGCCGATGCGGAGCCCCATCGGGCCTTCACGACTGGGCCACCGACGTTATCTGCCCGAGGAGTTATACAACTGGCCCCTCCGTTGCGACCTAACCCGAATGCCCATCTGCGGCCCGCTAATCGTTAGCTGTCTCATCGGCTGCTATCTGAATAGGTCTATCGGACAATTTTCTTGGGCCACTATAACTAACTATTTTGCCAATTGGACTGGTCCCCCCTACCAAACGGAACCCCACTAATCTACAGATGGAATCGCACGAGGTGGCTAAAAACAGACCTCCCTCCATCTTCTACCAGCTTGCTACCTATGGCTCGGCTAGCTATCTAACTCTCACTGGGCCCTTTGATCACTCGGCTAAGCATGCCTCTCCTTAATGTCAATATGCCTTGTCCATTGCTGTTCTGGTTAGTGTTTATTGGCTTATTTCACTGTAGAGCCTCTAGCCCTGCTCATTATACCTTATCCAACCTCCCAGTTCCTCCACCCACACATGCTATGACATCTTCTGGTTGTGACATCTTCTGATGTCTCTACAGACAATATCTCTCTCATCATCACTCAATGCCTAGGTTTACCTCCACTGTACTCATATCCTACCATACCTTTGTCTGTACATTATACCATGAAGCTATTTTATCGCCCCCAGAAATCTGCTCCTTTTTCTCTCTATTCCGGACGTCACAGACGACCAATTCTTATAGCTTTTAGTCGTACCCTTATCCTCATCCTTCTCTGTTCCTCTGGTGATGTAGAGGTGAATCCAGGCCCTGCAGTGCCTAGCTCCACTCCTACTCCCCAGGCGCTCTCTTTTGATGACTTCTGTAACCGTAATAGCCTTGGTTTCATGCATGTTAACATTAGAAGCCTCCTCCCTAAGTTTGTTTTATTCACTGCTTTAGTACACTCTGCAAACCCGGATGTCCTAGCCGTGTCTGAATCCTGGCTTAGGAAGTCCACCAAAAACTCGGAAATCTTCATCACTAATTCCAACGTTCTCAGACAAAATAGAATGGCCAAAGGGGGCGGTGTTGCAATCTACTGCAGAGATAGCCTGCAGAGTTCTGTCCTACTATCCAGGTCTGTACCCAAACAACTTTTAAAAATCCATCTCTCTAAAAACAAGTCTCTCACCGTTGCCGCTGTGCTCTGGACACCATGTGAACTGATTGCCCCCCATCTATCTTCAGAGCTCGTGCTACTAGGTGACCTAAACTGGGACATGCTTAACACCCCAGCCATCCTACAATCCAAGCTTGACGCCCTCAATCTCACACAAATTATTAATGAACCCACCAGGTACCACCCCAAAGCCGTAAACACGGGCACCCTCATAGATATCATCCTTACCAATTTGCCCTCTAAATACACCTCTGCTGTTTTCAACCAAGATCTCAGCGATCACTGCCTCATTGCCTGCATCCGTAATGGGTCAGCGGTCAAACGACCTCCACTCATCACTGTCAAACGCTCCCTGAAACATTTCAGCGAGCAAGCCTTTCTAATCAACCTGGCCCTGGTATCCTGGAAGGATATTGACCTCATCCCGTCAATAGAGGATGCCTGGTTATTTTTTTTAAATGCCTTCCTCACCATCTTAAATAAGCATGCCCCATTCAAGAAATTTAGAACCAGGAACAGATATAGCCATTGGTTCTCCCCAGACCTGACTGCCCTTAACCAACACAAAAACATCCTATGGCGTACTGCATTAGCATCAAACAGCCCCCCGTGATATGCAACTTTCCAGGGAAGTTAGAAACCAATATACACAGGCAGTTAGAAAAGCTAAGGCTAGCTTTTTCAAGCAGAAATTTGCTTCCTGCAACACAAATTCAAAACAGTTCTGGGACATTGTAAAGTCCATGGAGAATAAGAACACCTCCTCCCAGCTGCCCACTGCACTGAGGATAGGAAACTCTGTCACCACCGATAAACCCACTATAATTGAGAATTTCAATAAGCATTTTTCTACGGTTGGTCATGCTTTCCACCTGGCTACCCCTACTGCAGTCAACAGCACTGCACCCCCCACAGCTACTCGCCCAAGCCTTCCCCATTTCTCCTTCTCCCAAATCCATTCAGCCGATGTTCTGAAAGAGCTGCAAAATCTGGACCCCTACAAATCAGCCGGGCTAGACAATCTGGACCCTTTCTTTCTAAAATTATCTGCCGAAATTATTGCAACCCCTATTGCTATCCTGTTCAACCTCTCTTTCGTGTCGTCTGAGATTCCCATAGATTGGAAAGCAGCTGCTGTCATCCCCCTCTTCAAAGGAGGGGACACTCTTGACCCAAATTGCTATAGACCTATATCCATCCTACCCTGCCTTTCTAAGGTCTTCAAAAGCCAAGTCAACAAACAGATTACCGACCATTTCGAATCCCACCGCACCTTCTCCGCTATGCAATCTGGTTTCAGAGCTGGTCATGGGTGCACCTCAGCCACGCTCTAGGTCCTAAACGATAACGTAACCGTCATCGATAAGAAACAATACTGTGCTGCCGTTTTCATTGACCTGGCCAAAGCTTTCAACTCTGTCAATCACTACATCCTCATCAGCAGACTCAATTGCCTTGGTTTCTCTAATGATTGCATCGCCTGGTTCACCAACTACTTCTCTGATAGAGTTCAGTGTGTCAAATCGCAGGGCCTGTTGTCCGGACCTCTGGCAGTCTCTATGGGGGTGCCACAGGGTTCAATTCGTATTCTTCAAATACCTAGGTGTCTGGTTAGACTGTAAACTCTCCTTCCAGACTCACATCAAACATCTCCAATCCAAAGTTAAATCAAGAATTGGCTTCCTATTTTGCAACAAAGCATCCTTCGCTCATGCTGCCAAATATACCCTAGTAAAACTGACCATCCTACCGATCCTCGACTTCGGCGATGTCATTTACAAAATAGCCTCCAATACCCTACTCAACAAACTGGATGCAGTCTATCACAGTGCCATCCATTTTGTCACCAAAGCCCCATATACTACCCACCACTGTGACCTGTACGCTCTCGTTGGCTGGCCTTCGCTTCATACTCATCGCCAAACCCACTGGCTCCAGGTCATCTTCAAGACCCTGCTAGGTAAAGTCCCCCCTTATCTCCGCTCACTGGTAACCATAGCAGCACCCACCCATAGCACACGCTCCAGCAGGTATATCTCTCTGGTCACCCCCAAAGCCAATTCCTCCTTTGGCCATCTCTCTTTCCAGTTCTCTGCTGCCAATGACTGGAACGAACTACAAAAATCTCTGAAACTGGAAACACTTATCTCCCTCACTAGCTTTAAGCACCAGCTATCAGAGCAGCTCACAGATCCCTGCACCTGTACATAGCCCATCTATAATTTAGCCCAAACAACTACCTCTTCCCCTACTGTATTTATTTATTTTGCTCCTTTGCACCCAATTATCTCTATTTCTACTTTGCACTTTCTTCTACTACAAATCTACCATTCCAGTGTTTTACTTGCTATATTGTATTTACTTTGCCACCATGGACTTTTTTGCCTTTACCTCCCTTATCTAACCTCATTTGCTCACATTGTACATAGACTTATTTTTCTACTGTATTATTGACTGTATGTTTGTTTTACTCCATGTGTAACTCTGTGTTGTTGTATGTTGTCGAACTGCTTTGCTTTATCTTGGCCAGGTCGCAATTGTAAATGAGAACTTGTTCTCAACTTGCCTACCTGGTTAAATAAAGGTGAAATAAATACAAATAAAAAAATAAAAAAAGGCTTGACCATGAGTATGTTGTTAATTGATTTCACATCTACGGACACACTCGCAATAGAAGGATTTGTTTCTCTGAGATGCTACTTGGACAGTCTGGCTAGGACAATGTAGGACAATGTACGTATGTCCCTCATCTCTTGTCTTGGCTGCTGATGCTTCAATGTCATTGCTTTGATTTCATTCTTCAGAGCCCAATGAACAGTGTATAGCCTCCACTGCCTCAGTCTCAGAGACAAGCATATCATAAAACAGTAAACACACGTCCAATTCTCTCTTTAATTCTTCATGTTAGGAGAGCAGAACAAATGGTTTAATTCAAAGGGAGAGCTTTTGAAAACCACAAAGTAAAAAAATATATATACCGTACCATCCCCTGTGTTTTGTTTGCAGGAAATAGATATACATATTTCCAGTCTAAATCTTTTATTATGGCATTTGTTTGAAAAAAAGAGAGAATGAAATTGGACATAATTTAAAGCCTCTCAGTGTCACAGGAATTAAAAGCACAAAAGGAGACCAGTAAATGCAAGAGAATACACAAAGAGATGGGTGTAAACAGAGGCTTCTTCCCGGCTCAGAACTTATCAACTGCAGGCTTTGTCCTCAATCCAGTTAAGTGAGTCCCGAACATGCCCTGATTGTGTCTCTTTAATGGTAGGAGAGTGACTTGTGCTGGGCTATCGCTTTTCATGGGGATTACAGCTAAGTGCTTAAATTGTAAGAAAATGTGGATTAGTGACAGAGAGAAGGAAAGGGAGAGAAGGAGGGAGGGCTGAAAAAAAGGACACTTTTGAAGGATTTGTGGCGGGAGCGCGATTTCACTTTGTCTCTGTCTCTCTGTGCTTGTGAGGTGTTCTGTTGCTGCCAAAAAAATGACTCAATGTGCAGAAAAAAGACAACGTTTCAAAGAACTGACAAGGAAACAAATAAAATATTTCAGAGAAAAATAGAGAGACCAGGAGAGAGAGAAAAAGGGAGGAGGAGGTTAACAATGTTACAGATGACGGATGAGTGTCATGGGTGTGTGTGTCTCTCTCTCTCCTGGACAGCTGTCTGTGTAGGCTAACCCAAGAACACCTGTCCTTATTGTCCATGCCGCACACACACCAAACCACTGAGCATACAACACCCAATATAGTAAGTAAAGATGAAGAAAGGGCCCATCCCAGGATCAATGTATACAAGCTTCCTATTCAGACTGTTGACTGTACAGCAGACATTACCAACTGTCTTTTCTCTCTCAAGGCCTTGAAGTGTTCCTCAGAGCCACTGGAGAGCTATTGTCCCTGCCTGTGTTGTGCTGTGTTTAAGCAGGATGATGATGAGGATGACTATGATGAAGGCTTGAAGAGCAGCAGCTGTAGCAGAGCGACTGAGCGAGACAAAGAACATAACTGTTTACTAATGGAACAAGGAGGTAAAATATGGGCTTCAAAGTGACTGATGTTGAATGGTGACTACATGTGTGTGAGTGTGTGTGACTGAGTGTGGGGGTGGGGGGGTGCAGAAGGGAGAGACAGAGGTGGTGGTAGGGACTAAACCTTGACTTACTCACAGAGACAAAAGCACAGCCTCAGGGATGGGAAAACACTATTAAACTCTTGACGGTCGCCTAGGATAGGGGGCGCTACAGCGATTTTTGAAAATAATTTGTGCCCATTTTAAACGGCCTCCTACTCAAACTCAGAAGCTAGGATATGCATATAATTAATACTTGTGGATAGAAAACACCCTAAAGTTTCTAAAACTGTTTGAATGGTGTCTGTGAGTATAACAGAACTCATATGGCAGTCAAAACCCCGAGACCGATGGTAACAGGATGTGGAATTCTGAATTGCGGACTCAACTTCATCACTTTGCCTATAAATCACACCGTGAGCAATGGTTCATTGAGCACTTCCTATTGCTTCCACTGGATGTCCCCAGTCTTTACAAAGTGGTTTGAGTCTCCTACTGTGAAAACTGACTGAATGAGACGCTGTGGAAAGTGGTCACATGAGGAGGGCCATCACCATTATGACGCCGGCACCCCTGGCTACCCTCCCCTTTCGAAACGTTTAGAAAGACATTGCAATCGTCCCCCTTGAATCTTATTGGAGCTCTGGTTGAAAAAGGCCTTAAAGATTTATTTTATACAACGTTTGACATGTTTGAACGAACCTAAATTTCAAAAAAATGCATTTTATTGAAAGAGGAGTCCTTGTAGGTGTGCCTACAAGTTTTGGAGCAGCCTTCAGAACGCGTTAACAAGAACAAGCTATTGGGACATAAAGGATTAACTTTTTCTAACGAAAATACATTTGTTGTTGACCTGGGATTCCTGGAAGTGCTTTCTGATGAAGATAATCAAAGGTAAGGGATTATTGACAATAGTATACAAGAGTAGATTTGATATGCGATTGTTCCAAGATGGCGCTGACCTGTAACGGTAGCCTATTTTTCTGAGTATCACATCCCCTTTTATCGCAAAGTGTGATTACCCAGTAAAGTTATTTTTAAATCTGGCATTACAGGTGCTTTCAAGAGATATTCATCTATAAATCTTAGAATGACAATATTACATTTTAAAAATGTTTTCGAATAGTAATTTAGTAAATTGTAGCGCTGTTTCCCCGGATGCATTTGAGGGAAAATAGTTAGTCAACGTCATGCGCCCATGTAAAATGCTGTTTTTATATAAAAATATGAACTTTATCGAACAAAGAATGCATGTATTGTGTAACATGATGTCCTAGGAGTGTCATCTGATGAAGATTGTCAAAGGTTAGTGCTGCATTTAGCTGTTTTTTGGTTATTTGTGATGCATGTGGTTGGTCGGAAATTGGCTATGTGGCTACTTTTACGATATACTCCTCTAACATAATCTAATGTTTTGCTTTTGCTGTAAAGCCTTTTTGAAATCGGACAACGTGGTTCGATTCAGGAGAGGTGTATCTATAAAATATGACATAGTCCTATATTTGAAAAAAAAAAATATAACATTTTGTTATGCTGAAGAGCGATAGTTTTTTTCGCCATTTTTCGCCATTAACCCCCAACCAGGGGTTAATCCGCCTGGCACTCACACACACATAAAACAACGCACACACATGCATAAACGCATACACACCAGTGAAGGGAAGGACCATCCTACTCAGATTTGTTTAAAATAATGAAACATTAAAAAACATATAATTTTTTTATAAAACTATACTAAATATATTAACTTCATCAAATACCTGATAAAAGAACACTGTTTTGCAATGAAAGTCTGCAGTAGTCTTAACAGCACCTTCTAAAATAATATCATGGTGTAGCCGGAGGACAGCTCGTTTCTATCCTCCTCTGGCTATATTGACTTCATTACAAAACCTTGGAGGCTCGTACTCACCCTCTTGTCCAAACCTATGTTGCAATGGATTCTGACTTAAATGGTCAGAAGGCAAAAGTTATAGAAGTAGCTCCACGTGCCACCTTCATGCATTGGTATGCACACTGGCTCAAATTAGTTCTGAGTCAGAGTCCATTCCCAATGTTAAGGTGTTTATTGCGACACTGGGCTGCTTCATCACTGCTTCATCACTTTTTTCGTACAAGCACAATGGAGGAGCACAAGTCTGATATAGCATTCAGTGTCATATACGAGTATGCAGCAAGCATGATAGAGGATCTTGAGATCATGCACATGAGGTGGCATCGGCAGGGCACTCAGGATGTAAGGCACACCTACAAGGCACTGTGTGACTCAATTCACGATAACATCAAGTCTCAGATAGCACAGAGGTTCAAAAGCTGGGACAGCATGCGATTCCTGGAGTTGTTAGATGCCAGTCAATTTCATTAATTCAAGAGAAAATAACCAGATGATACCTTGACAAGTCTATTACAGACCTATGGCAACAACAACAAAAAACTGGGAAAACTGTGGTGGGGAGATAGATTCAATGGAACATTGCAAAGCTGTGTGACACAATCCTGCACTATGAGAGCAGTAGACTTGATGAAGAGATGTACAGGCATATGTGCCTACTCTTGGGGCAACATCAGGTGGAGGGATACTTCTCCTGCCTCAAGAGGCTGAAGAGCTTCTCTCAGAACCCTATGGGAGACTGAGGAATCTCGCAATCCTATCAAAAGAGAGGAGAATTCTTACAATTGCTGCAGAAATATCAGCCAGTTTTCCAACCCTGAGATGAATGCACTTTATTTTTAAATTAAGGCTTCAACATACTTTTTTCTCAATTATAATAACATTTGCATTAGTTTAATTGTTAATTAAATTATATTACAGATTTTTGAATTGAATTGATATTAATTATAATTTTGTTTTCAACAGTAATTTCCCCCTGTTCCACTGCCCCACCCCTGACCCCATGTCCTCTGAAGAACTGAAGAGCCATGTGCCCTTGGAAGAACTGAAGCCCCTGGTCCTCTGCCCTCCTGCCCCACCCAAGGCTCTCTGACCTCTGAAGAACTGAACAGCCTAGTGCCCGCTGAAGAACTAAAGCCCTCCTGCTGTCTGTTATTCCCCGTGTCCCATTTGTCCTCTCATCCACTGGTGCATTGCATGTTTCCTCTCCAAGCACTGTGAGTAGCCCAGTCAATTTTCTCTCATTACTGTAAGTAGAGTGAATTACATTTTCAAATCAGTGATTCATGTGTAACTCAATGAGCAGTATCTGCTATTTGTATTTAAAGCTAAGTCTCCTCAGGTTCCCTGTTAATAGGTGATGACCACTCCACTCCACTACCAGTGTCAACTTTCTCCTGACATGAACTGAAGCCATGTCTCATGTGCCCTCTCATCCACTCCCCAAGCACTGTGAGTAGCCCTGTCAATTTTCTCTCATTACTGAGTGAATCACATACACAAACACAATCACATCAAATCAAATCAAATCCCATTTTATTGGTCACATACACATGGTTAGCAGATGTTAATGTGAGTGTAGCAAAATGCTTGTGCTCCTAGTTCCGACTGCAGTAATATCTAACAAGAAATCTAACAAATTCACAACAACTATCTTAAATACACACAAATGTGAAGGGATGAATAAGAACATGTACATATACTGTATTGATGAGCGATGGCCGCGCGGCATAGGCAAGATGCAGTAGATGGTATAGAATACAGTGTATACATATGAGATGAGTAATGTAGGATATGTAAACATTATTAAAGTGGCGTTATTTAAAGTGACTAGTGATACCATTATTAAGTCCATTTATTAAAGTGGCCAGAGATTTGAGTCTGTATGTTGGCAGCAGCCACTGTTAGTGATGTCTGTTTAACAGTCTGATGACCTTGAGATAGAAGCTGTTTTTCAGTCTCTCTGTCCCAGCTTTGATGCACCTGTACTGACCTCGCCTTCTGGATGATAGCGGGGTGAACAGGCAGTGGCTCGGGTGGTTGTTGTCCTTGATGGTCTTTTTGGCCTTCCTGTGACATCGGCTGCTGTAGGTGTCCTGGACGGCAGGTAGTTTGCCCCCGGTGATGCGTTGTGCAGACCGCACTACCCTCTGGAGAACCTTGCGGTTGAGGGTGGTGCAGTTGCCATACCAGGCGGTGATACAGCCTGACAGCATGCTCTCGATTGTGCATCTGTAAAAGTTTGTGAGTGTTTTAGGTGACAAGACAAATTTCATCAGCCTCCTGAGGTTGAAGAGGCAATGTTGTACCTTCTTCACCACGCTGTCTGTGTGGGTGGACCATTTCAGTTTGTCTGTAATGTGTATGCCGAGGATCTTAATTTAGGGATAGACGGGACACCTGTTGACAACATCCGGGGAAGTTGGAGGGCGCACAATCCAAATAAATAATCATAATATTAAACATTAATGAACATACAAGTATCTTATATTTGGTTCAAAGCTTAAATTCTTGTTAATCTAACTTCATTGTCCAATTTCAAATAGGCTTTACAGCGAAAGCATAGCATGCAATTGTTTGAGGACGGCGCCCCAAATCAACATATATTTCAACCAGCACAGGCTTCATAAAATCACAAATATCGATTAAATGAATCACTTACTTTTTAAAATCTTCCTCTGTTTGCAATCTCTCGGGTCCCATCTACAAAATGAATGGTCGTTTTGTTAGATAAAATCATTCTTTATATCCCAAAAAGTCTGTTTAGTTGGCGCCATCGATGTCAGTAATCCACTCGTTCAACTTGCAGACAAAGGAATCCAAAAAGCTACCGTACACTAAAATGTAAATAAACTATAATATTTCATAGAGAAAGAAGTATGTTCAATGGAAAAGTAAAATCAGCAGGCGCGCATTCTTCCACTGAGACTCTTTGCACCAAAACTCCAAATTCTTCCTCGTTTTGGAAGAAACAAACCTGAAACCTTGAACAAAGACTGTGACATCTAGTGGAAGCCATATGAATTGCAATCTGGGAACTAGAATTGCATAGGACCCATAGCTTTCCATTATAAGAGCCTGGGACCAAAAAAAAAACTCTGGTTGGTTTTTCTTTGGATTTTTGCCTACCATATCAATTGTATTATAGTCTCATATGTTATTTCAACATTTCTACAAACTTCAGAGTGTTTTATATCCAATGATACCAATTATATATATATCCTGGCGTCTGGGACTGAGTAACAGGCAGTTTACTTTGGGCACATCAGTAAGGCAGAAATTCAGGAAAATAGACCCTAGCCCTAAGAAGTTTTTAAAACTTTCCACCTTCTCCACTACTGTCCCGTCGATGTGGATAGGGGGATGCTCCCTCTGCTGTTTCCTGAAGTCCACGATCATCTCCTTTGTTATGTCAACATTGAGTGAGAGGTTATTATCCTGACACCACAATCTGAGGGCCCTCACCTCCTCCCTGTAGGCCGTCTCATCATTGTTGGTAATCAAGCTTACCACTGTAGTGTCGTCTGCAAACTTGATGATTGAGCTGGAAGCATGCATGGCCATGCAGTCATGGGTGAACCAGGAGTACAGGAGAGGGCTGAGAATGCACCCATGTGGGGCCAGTGGGGTGGAGATTAGTGGGGTGGAGATTGTTTCCTAACTTCACCACCTGGGGGGCGGCCCGTCAGAAAGTCCAGGACCCAGTTGCACAGGGCAGGGTCGAGACCCAGGGTCTCGAGCTTAATGACGAGTTTGGAGGGTGCTATGGTATTAAATGCTGAGCTGTAGTCAATAAACAGCATTCTTACATAGGTATTCCTCTTGTCCAGATGGGATAGGGCAGTGTGCAGTGTGATGGCGTTTGCATCGTCAGTGGACCTATTGGGGCAGTAAGCAAATTGGAGTGGGTCTAGGGTATCAGATTAGGGTGGAGGTGATATGATCCTTGACTAGTCTCTCAAAGCACTTGATGATGACAGAAGTGAGTGCAATGGGATGATAGTCATTCAGTTCAGTCACCTTAGTTTTCTTGGCAACAGGAACAATGGAACAATGGACTTGGCTAGGGATGCCGTCTGGGCCGGCAACCTTGCGAGGGTTAACAAGTTTAAATGTTTTATTGATGTTGGCCACGGAGAAGGAGAGCCCACAGGCTTTGGTAGCGGGCTGTGTCAGTGGCACTGTATTGTCCTCAAAGCGAGCAAAGAAGTTGTTTATTAATTTGTCTGGGACAAGACGTCGATGTTCTCAACAGGGCTGGTTTTCTTTTTGTAATCCGTGATTGACTGAAGACCCTGCACATACGTCTCGTGTTTGAGCCATTGAATTGTGACTCTACTTTGTCTCTACACTGACGCATTGCTTGTTTGATTGCCTTGCAGAGGGAATAGCTGCACTGTTTGTATTCGGTCATGTTTCCAGTTGCCTTGCCATGATTAAAAGCAATGGTTCGCGCTTTCAGTTTTGCGCGGATGCTGCCATCCCTCCACGGTTTCTGGTTAGGAAAGGTTTTAACCTCTCTGGGCCAGTGGGACGCTTGCGTCCCACCTACTCAACAGCCAGTGGAATCCCGTGGCGCGTTATTCAAATACCTTAGAAATGCTATTACTTCAATTTCTCAAACATATGACTATTTTACAGCATTTTAAAGACAAGACTCTCGTTAATCTAACCACACTGTCCATTATGTTATACAATACATGCATGTTTTGTTCAATCAAGTTCATATTTATATCAAAAAACTGCTTTTTACATTAGCATGTGACTAGCATGTGACTAGCATTCCCACCGAACACTTCTGGTGAATTTACTAAATTACTAACGATAAACGTTCACAAAAAACATAACAATTATTTTAAGAATTATAGATACAGAAATCCTTTATGCACTCGCTATGTCCGATTTTAAAATAGCTTTTCGGTGAAAGCACATTTTGCAATATTCTGAGTAGATAGCCCAGCCATCACAGGCTAGCTATTTTGACACCTACAAAGTGTGGTAATCACCAAACTCCGATTTACTATTAGAAAAGTTTGATTACCTTTGGTGTTCTTCGTCAGAATGCACTCCCAGGACTTCTACTTCATTAACAAATGTTGGTTTGGTACCAAATAATCCATAGTTATGTCCAAATAGCGCCGTTTTGTTTGTGCGTTCAAAGACACTATCCGAAGGGTAAATAAGGGTGACGCGCCCGACGCGTTTCGTGACAAAAAAATATTAAATATTCCATTACCGTACTTCGAAGCATGTCAACCGCTTTTTAAAATCAATTTTTATGCCATTTTTCTCGTAAAATAGCGATAATATTCCGACCGGGAGTGGTTGTTTTCGTTCAAAGAGAGAGAAAGTAAACATGGTGTCAGCTCGGGCACGCGCCTCCAGTCTCATTGTCCTCAGATCGACCACTTACAAAATGCGCTAATGTTTTTCAGCCATGGCCAGCAAAGCCACCATTCAGCTTTCTGGCGCCTTCTGAGAGCCTATGGGAGCGTTAGAAAATGTCACGTCATGCCAGAGATCCCCTGTTTTGGTTAGAGATGATCAAGATGGCCATGAAATGGTCAGAGAGAGTGCTTCCTGTTTGGAATCTTCTCAGGTTTTGGCCTGCCAAATGAGTTCTGTTATACTCACAGACACCATTCAAAGGGTGTTTTCCATCCAAATCAAACAATTATATGCATATTCTAGTTACTGGGCAGGAGTAGTAACCATATTAAATTGGGTAAGTTTTTTATCCGGCCGTGCAAATACGGCCCCCTATCCCCAACAGGTTAACTAGGCAAGTCAGTTAATTAAAACCTGTTAGGGACAGACGTTCCGCTAGCGGAACGCCTCACCAATATCCAAAGGTATAGAGTGGCGCGAATTACAAATACCTCAAAAATGTAAAAACTTCAATTTTTCAAACTTATGACTATTTTACACCATTTTAAAGACAAGACTCTCCTTTATCTAACCACATTGTCCGATTTCAAAAAGGCTTTACAACGAAAGCAAAACATTAGATTATGTCAGGAGAGTACCCAGCCAGATATAATCACACACCCATTTTTCAAGCTAGCATATATGTCACAAAAACCAAAACCACAGCTAAATGCAGCACTAACCTTTGATGATCTTCATCAGATGACACTCCTAGGATATTATGTTATACAATACATGCATGTTTTGTTCAATCAAGTTCATATTTATATCAAAAACGAGCTTTTTACATTAGCATGTTTTGTTCAGAACTAGCATACCCACCGAAAACCTCCGGTGAATTTACTAAATTACTCACGATAAACGTTCACAAAAAACATAACAATTATTTTAAGAATTATAGATACAGAACTCCTTTATGCAATCGCGGTGTCCGATTTTAAAATAGCTTTTCGGTGAAAGCACAATTTGCAATATTCTGAGTAGATAGCCCGGTCATCATGGCTAGCTAATTTGACACCCACCAAGTTTGGCACTCACCAAACTCAGATTTACTATAAGAAAAATTGGATTACCTTTGCTGTTCTTCGTCAGAATGCACTCCCAGGACTTCTACTTCAACAACCAATGTTGTTTTGATTCCAAATAATCCACAGTTATATCCAAATAGCTCTGCTTTGTTTGTGCGTTCAAGTCACTATCCGAAGGGTGTTGCGCCGGCGCGTTTCGTGACAAAACATTTCAAAATATTCCATTACCATACTTAGAAGGATGTCAAACGCTGTTTAAGGGCTTGTAAGTAAGCCTTTCACTGCCTGTACAATACCTGTTGTATTCGGCACACGTAACAAATTTGATTTTATTTGAAACAACTTCTCAGAATGTTATTTAATTACCTTCAAATAACCTATAATTTCCGTTCTCAGAACGTTAATAAATCCTCCCAGGAAAACTATCAGGGAACCATAGCAAACCGTTCTCAGAATCTCCCTGCAACCTAAAAATGTACATTCCCAGAACAGGCATTTTCACTTGCGTTCTCAGAACATTTAAAAAAACATTACGTTTTACCGGTGAGACCATGGCTTTGTAGAGGTTGTCCAAATCCAGGGTGGGGTGATGAGCCAGGGAAATATTGAGTTTTGAGGCACAGTCATGGGAGATGCTTGTATGGTGGCAGGGTAAAAGTATTTTTGTAGTAGAAGAGTAGAGATGGCCACTCTTGAGTTAGGGAATGTGGAAGAAGCTTTTACAATTACTACCTTGAGTGCTGTGGCCACCGATTCCTGCTGGGCCCTCAAGGCGTTTGTGGCTGTGTTAATTATTATGTGGCTGGGTGACCCTAGTCGGTCTTCTGACAGCAGCTCCAGGGCACTGGCTGTTTGGACACCAGTTTTCAGCCACTTCGTGAAAGAGGAAAGAGTTTATTTCATGTATGTCTTTCCCATTTGAGTCTATTAGGAACACAATCTCTGGCTTTTGTGTCCTCAGTGGGTGTGGGGAGGTTGTCAGGAGGGTTGTCAGGAGGGCTCTGCCTCTTTCTCTCCTGCAGTTGTCTCACCTCCTCTTTCAGCTGGGCCGTTTGTTCCTCTGTCTCCTGCAGCTTTTTTACCTCAGTCCAGTTTTTTGGGGGGGGCACACGAGTAGTTTGGCTGGCCGAGGATTGAGCCCCAGGCCAAATCCCTGTACCTTTTCTGGGCAACCAGTGACTGGACAGCTCCCGTGATTCGGGGTAATGGGTACTGTGGTGAGGCCAAGTATTTTTAGGCTGGTACGCGCAGTACCAGCGCCCCGCATTTGCCAGGGGGAAGTGGGCATCCAGCCAGTAAGAGCGATGCCAGTTCTGCGCTCGAGACCGCCAGTACACCTCTACGGTCCAGTGCGTCAGCCCTGTCCGACTCGTCCTGTTCCCGCTTCCCGCACTAGCCCTGAGGTGTGTGTTCTCAGGCTGATACCTCCAGTAACAGCACCATGCATCAGGCTTCCAGTGCGTCAACCCAGTCCGACTTGGCCTGTTCCCGCTCCCCGCACTAGCCCTGAGGTGCGTGTCCCCAGACTGGCACATCCAGTACCAGTACCACGCATCAGGCTTCCAGTGCGTCAGCCCAGCCTCGAAAGTTCGGCAATAGTGATCAGTCCAGAGTATCTGGCACCAGTGTGCAGTCCAGAGAATCTGGCACCAGTGTGCAGTCCAGAGAATCTGGCACCAGTGTGCAGTCCAGAGAATCCGGCACCAGTGTGCAGTCCAGAGAATCCGGCACCAGTGTGCAGTCCAGAGTATCCGGCACCAGTGTGCAGTCCAGAGTATCCGGCACCAGTGTGCAGTCCAGAGTATCCGGCACCAGTGTGCAGTCCAGAGTATCCGGCACCAGTGTGCAGTCCAGAACCGAGGGAGACTGCCTGCGACCCAGAACCGAGGGAGTCGATCAGCAACCCGGAACTGAGTAAGTCTGTTGACAATCCGGAACTAAATATGATTAACTATGTATCAAATGAGTCTGCCTACAGTGTGGAACGGAAGAGGTCTGCCTACAATCCGGAACGATGGGAGTCTGCCTACGGTCCGAAACTGAGCAAGTCTGTCTGCATTCTGGAGGACAGTAGGCCGGAGCCAGAACCACCTCCTGTATAGGTGGGTTGGGGAGGGGGGGGTGTAGCACAAGTGCCGTCGGTGATGGCAGCCACCCTCCCTTCCCTTCCTTTAGTTTAGGGGGGTTTTTTGTTGTTGTTGTTATTGTTTTTTTGTTTTTATTTATTTATGAGGTGCATCCGGGGTCTGCACCTTTAGGGGGGGGTACTGTCACGTCCTGACCAGTATAAGGGTTATTTGTTATTGTAGTTTGGTCAGGATGTGGCAGAGGGTATTTTGTTTATGTGTTTCGGGGTGGTGGTGTATGTAGTAGGGTGTTTGATTTATTATTTCCGGGTTTTGGTCTATGTTTTGTATTTCTATGTTCTTTCTGGTTTTTGGTATTTCAATGTGTAGGTTAATGGGGGGTTGGACTCTCAATTGGAGGCAGGTGCTTTCTCGTTGCCTCTGATTGAGAGTCCTATATATGAGTAATTGTTTGGTGTAGTGTTGTGGGAGATTGTTTCTTGTTTTGCCTGTGTAAGCCTGACAAGACTGTTTGTTGTTCGTGCATTTTTTTGGTGTTCACTTTATTTAAAAATAAATACAAGATGAGCATCCACATTACTGCTGCGTTTTGGTCCTCTATCCCCGACGACAACCGTTACAGAATGAGGGTATGAGGTATGCGTTGAGGTGTTCAGAGGCTTGGCTTCAGTGCTGGATAGGCTTATTATGGATGTACTGTATTGTGTTGGAGAACAGCTCAACTCTTCCACTGAGGGCAAGACAGGATTTGACTAGGAAGACAAAAACAATAACAAAACACAGATAGACAAAAGAGCTAAGAATGAGTTAGTCCAAGGAGTAAAGTAATTTTATGTGCCATAATTATATTGTGTTAGTTGCTGGTCTACTACGGTATAGTGTTGCACAATATACGGAAACATTTGTACTTTTTCAATACATAAAGAAAACGTTGTTTCATTCAGTACTTCTGTCAAATGTGTCTCACGTGATTGAAAAGATCTGTCTATCAGCACACCCCCAGAATCTGTCTGTCTATCAGCTCAGCCCCTTTATAGAGTGAAGAGCCAAGTGCCTGCTCCACTTACTCATTCATTGCTAAATCTGTCTGGCCTGCATTGTTCACTCCCCACCCATGCTGCACAGAAATAATGTCACGAGATGGATTGGTGGATAAGTGGGTTGCGGGCTTGTGGGATCAGACGCACCTGCAACAAGTTAGCTAATCAGACTGCTGAGGAAGGACCCGACTGGTGGAGGACCCAACAGGAGGCTCCACACCTTTTGATCACTATTAGAGAGGGTCAACCAAGACGAAAGGACCAGCATAGAGGCCCGGAATGATGCTCATCCAGAGGAGAGGCGATGGTGGAGAGAATGGGACCATCTAGCCTTACGGATGTATTCTTGGTTGAAAAGTCTGGGATGAAGTTGAGGAGCCCTGGAGGTGGCAGATCCTGGTGCCTAACACTGCCACCAAGACTTGTGGGAGAGATACCACACCTTAATTGGACACATGAGTGCCTGCCAAACCGAAGCAGCTTTGAGGCGGAGATTCTACTGGCCCCGGCTAGTAGATGACGTGAGACATTGGATCACTGAGTGCCCCCAGTGTGTGCAGAGGAAACCGGGACCAGAGGTAAGGGCAACCCTTGTGCTTATCACTACCAAATACCATTGGAGATTTTAGCCATTGACTATATATCCCTGGGTCAGCCCTTACCTACTCGTCATGACAGATCTGTTTTCCAGATGTGGGTGGCCTGTTCCCTCAAAAGACCAGACTGCAGAGACCACTGTAAAAACACTCTGGTCAGCTGTAGTGCAACACTGGGATTTGTCCTGAGCAGATCTTTTCCGATTGGGGGGCAGCTTTAGAATCCACACTTGTAGCCCAGTCCTGCCAACTATATGGGTGTGCAGAAATCCGAACCATTCCCTACCGCCCTTAGGGCAACTGGGCCTGTCAAATATTGTTATCTCTCCTTGGGTCTGTCGTGACAAATTATCGTTAATGTGATGACATGCTATTTATTGAATAATTAACTATGTTTATAATTATGTGATTAAATTTACCAGGTAACCATTAACTCAGTAACCTGGGGTACCACGGGAAAAGTTTGTTTAATGAGTTACCGTTTCCCGATTTAACTCAAAGAATATCGATTTCATAGCAGTCACTAATTAATTAATTTCATTAGTCTCATTCTGAACGTCACATAATTCATAAATCTGCACAAATCCGGGTGTCACGTCCTGGCCAGTATAAGGGTTAATTGTCATTTTAGTTTGGTCAGGACGTGGCAGAGGGTATTTATTTTATGTGGTTCAGGGTGGTGTGTTAGTTAGGAGGGCGTTTGATTTATTATTTCCGGGTTTTGAGTTATGGTCTATGTTGATGTATTTCTATGTGTAGTCTGGTTGATCTATTTCTATGTTGGGTTAATTGGGGAGGACTTCCAATTGAAGGCAGCTGTGTGGTGTTGCCTTTGATTGGAAGTCCTATATTAGTTGGGTGTGTTTGTCTGTTTAATTGTGGGAGATTGTTCTGAGTTTAGCCTTGTGCCTTGCCAGACTGTGTGTTGATTGTTCATTCTCTTTTTGTTATTTTGGTGTTCATTTTGGAGTCAATTAACCTCAAGATGAGCTTACACATACCTGCTGCGTTTTGGTCCTCCTTAACCAACGACAACCGTGACACCGGGTCTCCCACACAAATTTAGTTGATTATTTATTTACTAACAAGCTAAATGATAATATAAGATACACAAACAGTCTAGGTTATTGGTTAGAAATTAATACAATAGCAACAGGTCCCTAGCGGACCAACACAATTTGACACGAGTTACACAAGATGGAGATTTAAAGAGATAGAGAAAGAGCAAGAGAGAAATTCACCACTTGAATACATTTGTAAACTAGCTTAGTTTTAGCCCTAACACCTTGTCCAAAATTGCCTCTTTGTAATGGCCGTCGTTAAAGTTAGACCAAGGCGCAGCGTGTTGAGTGTTCATCTTGTATTTATTAACCTCTTGACGGTGGCCTAGGATAGGGGGCGCTACAGCGATTTTTGAAAAAAATACGTGCCCATTTTAAACGGCCTCCTACTTAAACTCAGAAGCTAGGATATGCATATAATTAACCTCTCTGGCGCATGTGGGACGAATTCATCCCACCTACGTAACAGCCACTTCAGTCCAGTGGCGCGATTTTTGAATCGTTTGAAATACTATTACTTCAATTTCTCAAACATATGACTATTTTACAGCTATTTAAAGACAAGAATCTCGTTAACCTCTCTGGGGTATGTGGGACGATTTCGTCCCACCTACGTAACAGCTACTGAAATTCCAGTGGCGCGATTTTTGAATCGTTAGAAATACTATTACTTCAATTTCTCAAACATATGACTATTTTACAGCTATTTAAAGACAAGAATCTCGTTAATCTAACCCCACTGTCCGATTTCAAAAAGGCTTTACAACGAAAGCAAAACATTAGATTATGTCAGCAGAGTGCCCAGCCAGAAAAAATCAGACATCCATTTTTCAAGCTAGCATATCATGTCACATAAACCCAAACCACAGCTAAATGCAGCACTAACCTTTGATGATCTTCATCAGATGACACACCTCGGACATTGTGTTATACAATACATGCATGTCTGTTCAATCAAGTTCATATTTATATCAAAAAACAGCTTTTTGCATTAGCATGTGACGTTCAGAAAAAGCATAACCCCCGCAAACTTCCGGGGAATTTACTAACAGTTTGCTAAATTACTCACGATAAACGTTCACAAAAAGCATAACAATTATTTTAAGAATTATAGATACATTACTCCTCTATGCACTCGATATGTCCGATTTTAAAATAGCTTTTCGGATGAAGCACATTTTGCAATAATCTAAGTACATAGCCCGGCATTACAGGGCTAGCTATTTAGATACCCACCCAGGTCAGCCTCCACCAAAATCACATTTCCTATAAGAAAAATGTTCTTACCTTGCTTGTTCTTCATCAGAATACACTGCCAGGACTTCTACTTCAATAACAAATGTTGGTTTGGTCCCAAATAATCCATCGTTATATCCAAACAGCGACGTTTTGTTCGTGAGTTCTAGACACTATCAGAATGCTTCTTCACGGTCCCGCGCATGGCGCATTGGCGTGTCAAAAATGTCTAAATATTCCATTACCGTACTTCGAAGCATGTCAACCGCTGTTTAAAACCAATTTTTATGCCAGTTATCTCGTAGATAAGTGATAATATTCCGACCGGGAGTATGCATTGAGCCTAAACAGCCGAATAAAATTTCTCCTCAGAAGCGACTCGTGCACGCGCCTCATTCAAAGGTCCTCGGAGCAGCCACTTACAAAAGGTGATAATGTGTTTCAGCCTGAGACTCCCTCGTAAACCTTCAGTTATTTCCCGGGCTCTGAGAGCCTATCGGACCCCTGGGAATTGTCACGTTACAGCTAAGATCCTTACTTTTCAATAAAAAGATGTAAGACGCACGACTCCTTGTCAGACAGGGTACTTCCTGCTTGAAACCTTGTCAGGTTTTTGCCTGCCATAGGAGTTCTGTTATACTCACAGACACCATTCAAACAGTTTTAGAAAATTCAGAGTGTTTTCTATCCAAACCTGAACAATAATATGCATATTCTAGCTTCTGAGTTGGTGTAGGAGGCAGTTAAAAATGGGAACATATTTTTTCCAAAATTCTCAATACTGCCCCCTAGCCCAGACGGGTTAATCTAACCACACTGTCCGATTTCAAAAAGGCTTTACAACGAAAGCAAAACATTAGATTATGTCAGGAGAGTGCCCAGCCAGAAATAATCAGACACCCATTTTTCAAGCTAGCATATCATGTCACATAAACCCAAACCACAGCTAAATGCAGCACTAACCTTTTATGATCTTCATCAGATGACACACCTAGGACATTATGTTATACAATACATGCATGTCTGTTCAATCAAGTTCATATTTATATCAAAAACCAGCTTTTTACATTAGCATGTGACGTTCAGAAAAAGCATACCCCCCGCAAACTTCCGGGGAATTTACTAACAGTTTGCTAAATTACTCATGATAAACGTTCACAAAAAGCATAACAATTATTTTAAGAATTATAGATACAGAACTCCTCTATGCACTCGATATGTCCGATTTTAAAATAGCTTTTCGGATGAAGCACATTTTGCAATATTCTAAGTACATAGCCCGGCATCACAGGGCTAGCTATTTAGACACCCACCCAGTTCAGCCTTCACCAAAATCACATTTCCTATAAGAAAAATGTTCTTACCTTTCCTGTTCTTCATCAGAATACACTGCCAGGACTTCTACTTCAATAACAAATGTCGGTTTGGTCCCAAATAATCCATCGTTATATCCAAACAGCGACGTTTTGTTCGTGAGTTCTAGACACTATCAGAATGCTACATCACGGTCACGAGCATGGCGCATGGCGTGACAAAAAATGTCTAAATATTCCATTACCGTACTTCGAAGCATGTCAACCGCTGTTTAAAACCAATTTTTATGCCATTTATCTCGTAGAAAAGCGATAATATTCCGACCGGGAATCTGCAATGAGCCTAAACAGCCGAATGAAATTTCTCCACGGGGGCGAAACGTGCACGCGCCTCATTCAATGGTCCTCTGATCGGCCACTTACCAAAGGCGATAATCTGTTTCAGCCAGAGGCCGCCTCGTCATCCTTCAGGTTTTTCCCGGGTTCTGAGAGCCTATTGGAGCCCTAGGAATTGTCACGTTACAGCTAAGATCCTTACTTTTCAATAAACAGATGCAAGACGCACGACTCCTTGTCAGACAGGCCACTTCCTGCATGAAACCTTGTCAGGTTTTTGCCTGCCATAGGAGTTCTGTTATACTCACAGACACCATTCAAACAGTTTTAGAAACGTTAGGGTGTTTTCTATCCAAACCTGACCAATATGCATATTCTAGCTTCTGAGTTGGTGTAGGAGGCAGTTAAAAATGGGCACATATTTTTTCCAAAATTCTCAATACTGCCCCCTAGCCCAAACAGGTTAATAGATGTGGATAGAAAACACCCTAAAGTTTTTAAAACTGTTTGAATGGTGTCTGTGAGTATAACAGAACTCATATGGATGTCAAAACAGACACATCTTTACAGGATGTGGAAATCTGATTTGCGGACTCAACTTCAGCACTTTGCCTATAAATCACACCGTGAGTTAGGATTCATTGAGCACTTCCTAAGGCTTCCACTGGATGTCCCCAGTCTTTACAAAGTGGTTTGAGTCTTCTACAGTACGAACTGACTGAAAGAGAGGCTGTTGATCTTGGTCACAGGGGGTGGGCCATTACCATTGTGACGCGGGTGCCCCTGGCTACCCTCCCCTTTCGAAACATTTAGAAAAACAATGCAATCGTCCCCCTTGAATATTATTGAAGCTTTGGTTGAAAAAGGCCCTAAAGATTTATGTTATACAACGTTTGACATGTTTGAACAAACTTAAATAAAATGTTTTGCAATTTGGTGAAAGAGAAGTCCCGCGCACAACGGTACATTTGGAGTAGCCTTCAGAATGTGCTAACAACAAGAAGCTATTGGGACATAAATGATTAACTTTTTCGAACGAAAATACATTTGTTGTGGACCTGGGATACCTGGAAGTGCCTTCTGATGAAGATAATCAAAGGTAAGTGAATATTTACAATAGTATATTTGATTTTAGATGACTCCAAGATGGCGCTAACCTGTATCGCCTAGCCTATTTTTCTGAGCATAGCACCTCGTTTATTGCAAAGTGTGATTTCCCAGTAAAGTTCTTTTAAAATCTGGCAATGCGGTTGCATTCACGAGATGTTCATCTATAATTCTTTGAATGACAATATTATATTTGACCAATGTTTTCGAATAGTAATTTTGTAAATTGTAGCGCTGATTCACCGGAAGCATTTGAGGGAAAATATTTCCTGAACGTCACGCTCTGATGTAAAATGCTGTTTTTATATATAAATATGAACTTTATCGAACAAAAAATGCATGTATTGTGTAACATAATATCCTAAGAGTGTCATCTGATGAAGATTGTCAATGTAACAGCAGTTGTCATGGAGAGAAGACCAAGGCGCAGCAGGTATGTGAATACTCATATTTAATTTCAAATAAGGAGTAAAGCATCCACTTAACAAAAACAATAAAGGTGACAACAGCAACAGTTCTGCAGGCTATGAAACGCAGTGCAAAAACAACCACCCACAACCCCAAAGAAAAACACACACACCTATATAGGACTTCCAATCAAAGGCAACTCAACACACCTGCCTTCAATTGGAAGTCCCAAATCAACAATCAAACATTCACATACACAAAAACTGTCACGTCCTGACCCCAACACTAAAACAATAGCTCCATCTGCTGGTCAGGACGTGACAGTCAAAGGTTAGTGCTGCATTTAGCTGTGTTTTGGGTATTTGTGATGCATGCTAGTTGCTTTGAAAATGGCAGTGTGATTATTTTTGGCAGGGTACTCTCCTAACATAATCTAATGTTTTGCTTTTGCTGTAAAGCCTTTTTGAAATCGGACAACGTGGTTCGATTCAGGAGAAGTGTATCTATAAAATGGTGTAAAATAGTCATATGTTTGAGAAATTGAAGTTATAGCATTTATGAGGTATTTGTATTTCGCGCGACGCGATTCCACTGGCTGTTGACTAGGGTGGGACGCAAATGTCCCAGGTTCCCAGACAGGTTAAAGCATGTGGTTGTGTTGTATGTGTATGTCTGTGCCATTACAGGCTTAGGGAAAGCCATTATGTAATCCTATGAATATCATTAGACAGACACCCGCATTATGTGTGTGTCTGTACTTTGTGTCATTGCTATGGTTATGCCACCAACAGAATCTGTAAACAAGCAAGAATTGAGACAGAAAGATAATGGTGGCGAGAGGCTAAGGGGTGTTGATCATCTACATAGAGGGGAGTGACCATGTGTGTTATCTGAAAGAGGAAACCTATAAAGCCTGAGGTCTGTAACAAGAGAAGGCAGTTGTTCCATGGAATTGCTCAGCTTTGTTACTTTTTGTTGTAAAGTCTATTTGAATTCACAAGCTATTCGAAGTACTGTATCTAGGAAAGTGAATTTAAGCAAGTCACCGGGTGGCTATTCTTTACAAGTCACCGGTGTCTACACAGGCCTCCTATCCACACTGGGAGCGTCGACACGGCTGATTAGCCATCCTGAGAAGACCAGTCTCACAGAACGAGTGCAAGGAAACAGACGACTAAGAGAAAGGACATTGTGACATCGTGTGGACAATCAGAGACTTATACCTGAAGACGAAAGAACAAGGCGCCGGCCAAACCTTTCCCACTAAGTGGAACTCGGCCCACGAATTGATACCCAACGGAGACCTTCAACAGGTAAATACATGCATTACACTTTTTACTTATAAAAAAGTGTCACGTCCTGACCAGTAAAAGGGGTTATTTGTTATTGTAGTTTGGTCAGGGCGTGGCAGGGGGTGTTTTTCTGTGTGTCTTGGGGTTAGGATCTATGTTCTTCTATTTCTATGTTTTTTCTAGGGTATCTATTTCTATGTTGGATTTGTTTGGGGTTGGTCTGAGGCAGCTGAATCTCGTAGCCTCTGATTAGAGACCATATTTAAGTAGTTTTTTTTTTCATTGTGTTTCTGGGTGATTATTTTCTGTTTAGTTATCCAACCTGACAGAACTGTGGGCTGTCGTTTTTTGTTTCTTTGTTTATAGTGTTCTCAGTAAATCCTGTGTTGGGTGGAGTGAGAAGGGGTTCACAGTAAACTGTGACATTAACACACTTGAATAATGCAACACAGCATGCAGAAATGTTGGAACTGTTCATTACTGTTCGCAAAACAATGTGCATCCATACAGGCTAGAACACTTTTACAATTCAAGACGATACTGGTACCTTCCAGTTTTAATTGTAGGCTAACTTTCCTTGCTAGCTTACAACTGAAGTTAACATCAATTCACTACCCTAGTACTGTGTTAGTGATAAAGTAAACCATAATGCAAAATATGCTGATTTCAAAGCTGATTGTCTCCAAAAAGATTACTAGTTCACTTAATTATGGATCAAATCCCTTTAGCGGGATCGATTTGACAACATCCGGTGAAATGGCAGAGCACCAAATTCAAATTAAATTACTATAAATATTAAACTTTCATGAAATCACACATGCAATACACCAAATTAAAGCTACACTTGTTGTTAATCCAGCCAACGTGTCAGATTTCAAAAAGGCTTCACGGCGAAAGCAAACCATGCGATTTATCTGAAGATGGCACCCCACCAAACACAGACAATCATAATTCAACCCGCCAGGCGTGACACGAAACTCAGAAATAAAGATATAATTCATGCCTTACCTTTGACGAGCTTCTTCTGTTGGCACTCCAATATGTCCCATAAACATCACAAATGGTCCTTTTGCTCGATAATTTCCGTCTTTATATATCCATTTATTTGGCGCATTTGATCCAGAAAAACACCTGTTCCAACTCGGGCAACATGACTACAAAATATCTCATAAGTTACCTGTAATCTTTTGTCCAAACATTTCAAACAACTTTCCTAATACAACTTTATGTAATTTTTTTTGTAAATAATCGATCAAATTTAAGACGGGATAAACTGCGTTCAATACCGGAGAAAAACAAAGTGGAGCGTGCTTTCAGGCCACGCGCCTCAACCACAACAGTACACTTCACTCGACCCTCGTTCTGAACAGGGCTACTTTTTCATTACACAAAGGAAAAACATCAACCAATTTCTAAAGACTGACATCCAGTGAAAGCGATAGAAACTGCAAGCAACTGCCGTAGAATTCTAGACTCCCATTGAAACCTCATTGAAAAGAGAGTGACCTCCACATTTTTTTCCCCTGGAGGGTTTGTCCTCGGGGTTTTGCCTGCCAAATAAGTTATGTTATACTCACAGACATCATTCAAACCGTTTTAGAAACTTCAGAGTGTTTTCTATCCAAATCCACTAATACTATGCATATCCTAGCTTCTGGGCCTGAGTAGCAGGCAGTTTACTTTGGGCATGCTTTTCATCCGGATGTGAAAATACCGCCCCCTAGCCTAGAGAGGTTAAACCACTCAAGTGTTGCTTTAGCAGTATGCTTAGGATCATTGTCCTGCTGGAAGGTGAACCTCCGTCACAGTCTCAAATCTCTGGAAGACTGAAACAGGTTTCCCCTCAAGAATTTTCCTGTATTTAGCGCCATCTGTCATTCCTTCATTTCTGACTAGTTTCTCAGTCCCTGCCAATGAAAAACATCCTCACAGCATGATGCTGCCACAACCATGCTTCACTGTGGGGATGGGGTGATGAGAGGTGTTGGGTTTGCGCCAGACATAGTGTTTTCCTTGATGGCCAAAAGGCTCAATTTTAGTCTCATCTGACCAGAGTACCTTCTTCCATATGTTTGGAGAGTCTCCCACATGCCTTTTGGCGAACACCAAATGTGTTTGCTTATTTTTTTCTTTAAGCAATGGCTTTTTTCTGGCCACTCTTCCGTAAAGCCCAGCTCTTTGGCTTAAAGTTATCCTATGCACAGATACTCCAATCTCTGCTGTGGAGCTTTGCAGCTCCTTCAGGGTTATTTTTGGTCTCTTTGTTGCCTCTCTGATTAATGCCCTCCTTGCCTGGTCTGTGAATTTTGGTGGGCGGCCCTCTATTGGCAGGTTTGTTGTGGTGACATTTTTTTCATTACACTTCACCAATTTGGACTATTTTGTGTATGTCCATTACATGAAATCCAAATAAAAATAAATGTTAATTACAGGTTGTAATACAACAAAATTAAAAAAATGTCATGGAGGATGAATACTTCTGCAAATCACTGTACAAGCCGCAGTTTTCCGAAAAAACATTATTGAAATATAACAAATATTTAAGTAGCAATAATAAAATGACAGTAGCGAGGTTACATACAAGGGGTTCCGGTACAGTTTTGCTAACATTAGATAGTTAATCCTGATGATTACCTTTGCCTTGATTTGGCTGTCTTGTCCAGATCATCATGGCTCTGGTGAGTGATGTATAGCTTAAGACAGGCATTTGTACTTCTGTTTGATAGCCACGTTAGCAGCTAATTAGCATTTCATTTTGGGGAGGTAAATACAGGCGAATATATTGATAAAAATCACCTTATCCAAGAGAGATTTACACGGTTATCAAAATGCCATGGCTGGTTAAGCCTACACGAAACACAGCCCTTATTTGAAGTGTTTCTAAAATACACAATGGATAAAATGAATGGTGGAAAAACGATTGGAAGAATTTCTGTGTTTGACCGCTAGGCTTTATGGGTATTATAACTCATAATGTAGTAGACTATGCTATAAATATGTAACGAGGCCCAGCCCAAAGTACGGGAGGGAGAGCGTTTTCCTGAGTGTTTCAAAACAAGGTAGTGGACAAGAACAAAATTTAAAATGGCTGCCGTGCATTCCTCTGGTGGATCTAGCATATTGTAGTTGATGGTGATACCCAACTTGAATTTAACATGAAACACTTTGTGACTTGCTGTGACCTGTGTGATTTATCATACTTAATAATCATAGAGCATATTAAGTAGCTATTTGCCCCAATTATCTTCCATTTTCGTACAAAAAAAGAAGAGTGTAAAAGATATTCCTGTAGTATCAACAAGCATTTGACCAGATGAGGGTTCTGAACAAGACTGGGCTGAATCTTGCCTGATAATAATATTAGGATGGCCGCCGGACGAAAGGACCCACTGCTTAACATGCATATTTATGCAGCCCCCAGGTAGCACTTTCTCTTTAAAAAAAATTGTGGTTGGACTTGTTCAGTTCATCTTCATCATGGGCTCCATTGAGGTTCTGGCAAATGATCAGTGACACTAATGTAGTACAGTTCAAGAGAGGAGGGGCTTCACCTAACCCCCTCCTGCCCCCCCCCCCCCAAAAAAAGGTGTCCCACGTCCCCCAATCCCACTCTCCCATACTTAGGCCCTCGCTGCAATTATGGCCAATCACCGGGCCTCAATAGGAAGCGACCGGGGCTTGTTTGTGCTTCGGCGGTCATTAATAAGAGAGGGGCAAAGAAAGGAATTAATTACTTAATTAAGGAAGAGAAAAGGGAAAAATCACACTGACTTTGGGAGCTGCGAAGTGTATGAATGGGGCGCCTAGCTGGAACGCTCTGGAGCAGAGGATTGTGGGATTGCTGAAGTGTGTCATGAATTTGGTCGTCCTCCAGAGCAGATGGCGGCTCGGCGTTCACATACCATCCATTCTCGTCTTTGTCAACCCAGCCTGGCTCCTTTTTTTATTCCCCATTGTTTTCATGCTAAAGTTTATAGAGAGGAAGAAAAATAACAATGTTTTTCCAGTTAACACAAGAGTATATAACAGTCTCAACTTCTTTCTCCCCTCCCATCTTTCTCCCTTTCCCTCCCTCCGCGTTGGCCTCTGTCTTTCTCGCTCCCGCTCTCTCTAAAGTTAGACCAAATCAGAAAGAATGCTTGCTGTCTCCAGTGTTGGGGTGGTGATGTGCTCGAACTCTGGCCCAGCTTGACGGGTGCATCCATATTCATTCCTCTCTAATGTGGCAGTGGCCTCCTACTGCCAAGCCCAACCCTGCCTCTTCAGATCCAGCCTCACAGCCTAATTATTGTAGATAAACATGCAGGAAGAGATTCCCTCCTGTTTCCTCCATCCCTCCATTCATACCAACAGAGACCATAGAGCCACAGTACCTCTAAGATATCCTGGCAGTTGTTGTTCCCTTTTCTCTCTCCATTTTTTCCTTTTGTCAAAGATTTCAGCCAGATAGAGTTGAATCCAGATAAGTAGACAGCTTACTGTATCATCTAGAACATTTTATTTTAATATTAACATAAAATGATCAGTTAAAAGATGTACCTTCCCTTACCACTGTAGTTGCCCCGAAGTGCGCAGAATGAATGAATCTCCAAGTCACTTCCCTTTGAGCATTAAAACAAATTCCTTTTGAAATGATCTATATTTTGCAAAAATTCCGATAAGCAGTTCTTAGTTACTATACTGTATTGCTGTGCCAGTTAATGTAACATTGAGTTGGAAAACGACTTAACCTTTTCCATTCTGAATTATGTATGTATGCTAATGCTAACAATGTATTAGTTATTCAAATGCGATCCTTTTAGAAAACAGCAGTGTTTACCCTCTTACTCCCTCTGATCGTCCAATCCAAAAGAGAGGGGGGCACATGAAAGAGAAGAAAGTGAGGAAAGACGAGTGTGTGTGTGTGACACTAACAGATATCAGCCAACATAACAAAGACACACAGGGAGATTAGCATGACAGAGAATGCTTGAGCTTCACACATTAATACATCAGGTGAACCCCAACCAACCACCGCCCTCAAGGGCACAATGCAATATGCCTCTCCTCCATCTTCCTCTTGCTCACTTAACATTTTTTTCTCTTCTTTTCACTTCTCTCATCTCTGCATCTCTGCACATTCTTTCCAGCTTTTCTTTCTTGTCTCTCTCCTCTCTCTTCTCTTTTTCCCAGCCTCTCTGCTCTTTCTTAGTAGATGTCTGAAGGGCCGTGGAGAGTTGGGGAGACTAGGTCTGGCCTCCCCGGGGCAGGGGCCATGGTGGAGTGCCAGGAAGAGAGGAGAGGGTCCCTGTCTGGAGGATGGAAGGATAGATGGATCGCTGTATGAATGTGAGGAGATGGCATAGAGAGTGGTCTGCCCCCCATTGATGGAGTAAGGACCAGGTTGCCAGCACTTGAGAGCCGCACGTCCCTGTTTAACCCAGGTGCTGTCTTACCCGGCCTGGCCTCACAATTTGCATTTGTTTAGTTTTGCTCTCAGTCATTTTGGGAGTCTGTTACTCTGTCAGTCATATTCACTACCTCTGGGCACTCTGTGGTCAAATTGAACTCTATTCAATACACATACAATATGCTGTTCAATATATTTATGGGGAGACTTAGTGGGGGTTGCTTTAGTAGTGGTCACTGAGTTTTTTCCAATTATAGGTTCTTTCCACCATAATTTGGTGCCAACCCCCCTCATTGGCAGTCAGGGGAGGTAGGAACGCCTAGAGCAACCTCCTCAAGGTGATCCAGAGATCGGGGATATCTTTGAACCGCCCTGAAGCAAGTGCCGTCTGCAGAAAAGACCAGCTGACATGCAAGTGCTGTTGAAAATCCCTCTTCATCAAAGGTATACCCGAATTAGATACAATTAAGCTATTTCTAGTTTCTGGCAAAAGCTGTGAGATAAAAATGGCATGGTATTACCATTACCCATATAATTATAACTCCACAGATTGTCACTCAATAGCACACGGCCTGTGAGTCGACCTTTGGGGAAAAAGTCACATGGCTTCCACGACAACTGAAAAATACCATTACATTTAACAGACTCTCTTATCCAGAGCAACTTACAGTAGTGAATACAAACATTTCATTTTCATTTCATGCATTTTTTTTTTTTTTTTGTACTGGCCCCCTGGGGGAATCGAACCCACAACCCTGGCATTGCACACACCATGCTGGCGTTGCAAATACCATGCTCTACCAACTGAGCCACACGGAAGAACGATGGTGGGACCATGCAAGGGACCATGTGAAATAAAGTAATTTAAGCACTGAAAGCAACAACAACAAAACACTTTGATAATGATATCAGTAATACAGTCTTTTGTTTGATAATGAAGGGTGCTATTTCTGACAGGGAAAAATACAATTATCTGTTACACAGTTTCATATGTTGGGACTGAATGAATAATATGTTTCTATGTAATATTCACTATTAGAATAAAATACACATGTTGCTAATTGTGGGGGTTGTGTGTAAGTAGACAGGGGTCAATGTCAGGTTATATTGAGGGGAACCTACATGCCTTTACTTCCTATTGTTATGGACGCTGTAACAATGAAGTCCATTTGGACAGTTAATGATACGCTTTACTGCGCAGGCAGGTAAACTCCCGCTATGTGGTCTTATTCTTTTGATTCAATCTTTTGGCAAGTCTGTTTTTATGCTAATGGTACAGTGGAATAATAATTAGGGTAACAATACAGAGCGTTAGATGTATTTTAGGTAAATGTGTTTACGGTGTTATTTAGGGATAGATGTGTTTTTATTGAATCACTTAGTCCTCGCTGTTTATCTGGGGTTAGGAGATCAGGACGCTAATCAGGAATTTGCTGTTGTTTTTTTGTCAAAGATTAAGGGAAATACAATACATCTTGCAGTTTTTTGTTTGACTTCAGTATGTGCAGTCTTGAAATTGACTGTCCAACAGACAACTTGTATCTCCAAGACTCCAACAATTTCAGCACGTGAATTCAGCAACTAAAACTCGAAAGCTAATTCTTACCTCAAAACATTCTGCTGAGGCTTTAGCTAACATTTCTTTGTTTTGTGGCATGGACAATAATAGCTGAAATGGTTCAGTGTAACGACAAAAGCCTGTTCTGTGTGATTACAGCTGTGGCCATCATTAGAGCGAGCCTCTTTAACGTAATTGATGGAGTGGATTCTCATATCAGACCTCAATAGACTGGGCAGGTTCCCCCCGCTTGTTTGGACTCATCTGTATTCACTGTGTGTGTGTGTGTGTAACTGTGATAATTAGATTTCACACTATTTACACACTTAGAGAAAAGAGCAAAACAAAGCACCGTAATCGGAGTATGCATGTGGGAGGGATGCATCTGTGGAGTTTCGTAAGCCTATACTGTAAGTGTGTTTGTGTGTTTGTGTGAGTGTGTGTGTGCATCCATGTGTGTCTATTGGGCAGAAGTGTGTGTGTGTGTCTATCAACACGAGCACGACTGTTTGCGTTCGCTCAAGGATTCCAACCCTTCCAAAATGACATGTCCCCCCACCGTACCCACACATTAAGTGCTTACAAAAGACAGAGCACTAATGCGTCATCTATTTGACCAAGGCTCCTGCTTCTGCCTCCCCTCCATCACTCTATTAGCTCAGTAATTACCCATATGCCTCGGCGAGGAGGACATCCAGATAATGGCTGCCTCAAGGGCCCTCGAGCGCAGCAGAGAGGGGCAGCAGTCTGTCGCCGCAGGAACACCACGAGCTATCCAACAATTTCAGCAGCTACAGCGCCACCCCGGAAAAAACAATGGTAGAAGGAGTTTGGCAACTTCAGCGCCCAATTGGAGTTTGGTACTTATGGACTGCCTGCCTGCTGACGAGAGATTGGGATTTCGTTCTGTGTGCAGTATCTGTTTTCCTCTGCCGGTCTCTCTCTTTCTCTCATCTTCCCAATGCTGTTTACTGTTGTCTGCTGTCTTGTGTTCTGTTTTCTCCCTTTAGCACTCTAACTCTCTTATTTGCACAATTTCCTTCTCTTTTTTTCTCTCTCTATTTTGCTACCTCCCTATCCTTTTCAGCATTTTCCCTTCTCTCTTTTCCCCTTTCTCTTTTTTAGATATACTTCTTGAGTTGTGTATCTGAGAGTGGTGGAAATACAGCTACATTCTGGAAATGTCACGCCCTGAACCGTTTCACCTGTCCTTGTGCTTGTCTCTACCCCCTATAGTCGCTTATTTTCCACGGTGTATTTATCCCTGTGTTTCCTGTCTCTCTGTGCCAGTTCGTCAAGTCAACCAGCGTTTTTGTGTCTCAGCTCCTGCTTTCCCAGTCTTTCTTTTCTCGCCCTCCTGGTTTTGACCCTTGCCTGTCCTGACTGAGCCCACCTGCCTGACACTCTGCCTGCTCCTGACTTCGAGCCTACCTATCGTCTTGTACCGTTTGGACTCTGACCTGGTTACTGAACCCCTGCCTGTCCTGACTTCAAGGCTTTCTATCGTCAGGTACTGTTTGGACTCTGACCTGGTTCATGAAATCTCGCCTGTACCCGACCTGTCTTTTGCCTACCCCTTTTCTTATAATAAATATCGGAGCTCAACCATCTGCCTCCTGTTTCTGCATTTGGGTCTCGCCTTGTGCCCTTATAGGAAAGCGGTCAAATCTTTGAAGAAAAAAATATCCTCCCTCTCAGTGCCCCTGTAGGTTATGAAAGCCGCTGCTTCTATAACAGACACAAATTACATTTGTGGTGCTTTACACAACCATTTTGCCTTAGCTGGGAATCAACTTGAAAGAATGGTTTCGGAAAATACCTTTATTCACTTATAAACAAATAGCAGAGAATGATGCATTTCCAGGCCCTCACTTTTTTTTCTTCATTTGAATGTTATGTTATGTCAATGGTGTATTTTAAGAACCATGCAAAAAAATGTATGCAAAACGATTCACAGGAGTTGATTTGCTTGATCCCTTTCTCCTACATCTTTCTGCCCCCCTCATTGTAGCACCTATGACCCATATTTTTTATTTAACAATTGCCTCTGGTGCCATCTCTAAGATCTGTAAGGCGGCGGGCGGCCTTGCAAAAATATTAGAATCACTGGCAAATTCTCAGCTAAACTTTTTTAACTTCAAATTACATTCTTCATCAAATCAAATAAAATTGTATTTGTCACATGCGCCGAATACAACAGGTGTTGACCTTACCGTGAAATGCTCACTTACAAGCCCTTAACCAACAATGCATATTTAATAAAAATAAGTGTTAAAGTATTTACTAAAATAAACTGAAGTAAAAAATAAATTAATATAAAATAACAGTAGAGAGGCTATATACAGGGGGTACCAGTACAGAGTCAATGTGCGGGGGCACTGGTTAGTTGAGGTAATTCAGATAAAATGTACATGTAGGTTGAGGTAAAGTGACTGTGCATAGATAATAAACGGAGAGTAGCAGCAGCGTAAAAATGGGGGTGAGGGAACAATGCAAATAGTCTGGGTAGCTGTTGTGGAAACCATTACACAGGGACACTCGAAGTCAATCTTAATTGAATCATTGTTTTTAATCATTGTTTATTTGACAGCGCACTGGAGAGGTTCCAACTAACTCAATGCACCATAGTACACAAGTTAATCAGAAGGTCTGCCTGGGCAGTACCAGCAGTTGTCTTATATACAGGTATACAGAGAAAAAATGTATTTGCATGATTTAGCATAATTAATGAATCAGTACCGTTTTGTTTCATTCATGTGACAGACAAATATCTCACGAGGCTTCTTCTCTCTAAGCTGAGACCTTGAAGCTGATATCTTCAGTTCGTTCTCAAAACAAGATCTGGGCGTACTGCCAAATTGCAGCAACTGATAGTAAGGATTTGTACAGTCAGCCACTTGCATGAACACAGAAATTGGTTTATAGAACAGCACATGAATAGAACACAGAAATTAGTTATAAGAAAAGCACAAACATTAAAATTCCATTACACAGCCATTTAATTAGCTGTTCAGGGGCCTTATGGCTTCGGGGTAGAAGCTGTTAAGAAGCCTCTTGGACCTAGACTTTGCTCTCTGGTACCGCTTGCCGTGCGGAAGCATAGAGAACAGTCTATGACTAGGGTGGCTGGAGTCTTTGCCAATTTTTAGGGCCTTCTGCTGACACTGCTTGGTATAGAGGTCCTGGATGGCAGGAAGCTTGACCCCAGTGATATACTGGGCCGTACACACTACCCCCTGTAGTGCCTTGCAGTCAGAGGCCGAGCAGTTGCCATACAAGGCGATGATACAACCAGTCAGTATGCTCTCAATGGTGCAGCTGTATAACTTTTTGAGGATCTGAGGACCCATGACAAATCTTTTCAGTCTCCTGAGAGGGAATGGACGTTGTCGTGCCCTCTTCAAGACAGTCTTGTGTTTCGACCATAATAGTTCGTTGGTGATGTGGACCCAAAGGAACTTGAAGCTCTCAACCTGCTCCACCACAGCCTCATTGAGGAGAATTGGGGCATGCTCGTTCCTCCTTTTCCTGTAAAAAATTAAAAATAAAATGTATTCATAAAGCCCTTCTTACATCAGCTGATATCTCAAAGTGCTGTACAGAAACCAAGCCTAAAACCACAAACAGCAAGCAATGCAGGTGTAGAAGCACAGTGGCAGGGAAAAACTCCCTAGAAAGGCCAGAACCTAGGAAGAAACCTAGAGAGGAACCAGGCTATGAGGGGTGGCCAGTCCTCTTCTGGCTGTGCCGGGTGGAGATTATAACAGAACATGGCCAAGATGTTCAAATGTTCATAAATGACCAGGAGGGTCAAATAATAATAATCACAGTGGTTGAGGGTGCAACAGGTCAGCACCTCAGGAGTAAATTTCAGTTGACTTTTCATAGCCAATCATTCAGAGTATCTCTACCGCTCCTGCTGTCTCTAGAGAGTTGAATACAGCAGGTCTGGGGCAGGTAGCACGTCCGGTGAACACGTCAGGGTTCCATAGCCGCAGGCAGAACAGTAGTCCACAATCATCTCCTTTGTCTTGATCACTTTGAGGGAGAGGTTGTTATCCTGGCACCACACTGCCAGGTATCTGACCTCCTCCCAATAGGCTGTCTCATTGTTGTTGGTCATCAGGCATAGCACTGTTGTGTCGTCGGCAAACTTAATGATGGTGTTGGAGTTGTGCTTGGCCACGCAGTCATGGGTGAACAGGGAGTACAGGAGAGGACTGAGTACGCACCCATGAGGGGCCTCAGTGTTGAGGATCAGTGTGGCAGATGAGTTGTTGCCTACCCTTACCACCTAGGGGCGGCCCATCAGGATATCCAGGATCCAGTTCTAGAGGGAGGTGTTTAGTCCCAGGGTCCTTAGCTTAGTGATTAGCTTTGTGGGCACTATGGTGTTGAATGCTGAGCTGTAGTCAATGACTAACATTCTCACATACAGTGGGGGAAAAGTATTTGATCCCCTACTGATTTTGTACGTTTGCCCACTGACAAAGAAAGGATCAGTCTATAATTGTAATGGTAGGTTTATTTGAACAGTGAGAGACAGAATAACAGCAAAAATATCCAGAAAAACGCATGTCATAAATGTTATAAATTTATTTGCATTTTAATGAGGGAAATAAGTATTTGACCCCCTCTCAATCAGAAAGATTTCTGGCTCCCAGGTGTCTTTTTATACAGGTAACGAGCTGAGATTAGGAGCACACTCTTAAAGGGAGTGCTCCTAACCGCAGCTTGCTACCAGTAAAAAAGACACCTGTCCACAGAAGCAATCAATCAATCAGATTCCAAACTCTCCATCATGGCCAAGACCAAAGAGCTCTCCAAGGATGTCAGGGACAAGATCGTAGACCTACATAAGGCTGGAATGGGCAACAAGACCATCGCCAAGCAGCTTGGTGAGAAGGTGACAACATTTGGTGCGATTATTCGCAAATGGAAGAAACACAAAATAACTGTCAATATCCCTTGGCCTGGGGCTCCATGCAAGATCTCACCTCGTGGAGTTGCAATGATCATGAGAACGGTGAGGAATCAACCCAGAACTACACGGGAGGATCTTGTCAATGATCTCAAGGCAGCTGGGACCATAGTCACCAAGAAAACAATTGGTAACACACTACGCCGTGAAGGACTGAAATCCTGCAGCTCCCGCAAGGTCCCCTTGCTCAAGAATACATATACATGCCCGTCTGAAGTTTGCCAATGAAAATATGAATGACTCAGAGGACAACTGGTGAAAGTGTTGTGGTCAGATGAGACCAAAATGGAGCTCTTTGACATCAACTCAACTCGCCGTGTTTGGAAGAAGAGGAATGCTGCCTATGACCCCAAGAACACCATCTCCACCATCAAACATGGAGGTGGAAACATTATGCTTTGGGGGTGTTTTTCTGCTAAGGGGACAGGACAACTTCACCGCATCAAAGGGACGATGAACGGGGCCATGTATCGTCAAATCTTGGGTGAGAACCCCCTTCCCTCAGCCAGGGCATTGAAAATGGGTCGTGGATGGGTATTCCAGCATGACAATGACCCAAAACACACAGCCAAGGCAACAAAGGAGTGGCTCAAGAAGAAGCACATTAAGGTCCTGGAGTGGCCTAGCCAGTCTCCAAACCGTCATCTCATAGAAAATCTGTGGAGGGAGCTGAAGGTTTGAGTTGCCAAACGTAAGCCTCGCAACCTTAATGACTTGGAGAAGATCTGCAAAGAGGAGTGGGACAAAATCCCTCCTGAGATGTGTGCAAACCTGGTGGCCAACTACAAGAAACATCTGACCTCTGATTGCCAACAAGGGTTTGCCACCAAGTACTAAGTCATGTTTTGCAGAGGGGTCAAATACTTATTTCCCTCATTAAAATGCAAATCATTTTATAACATTTTTGACATGCGTTTTTCTGGATTTTTTGTTGTTGTTCTGTCTCTCACTGTTCAAATAAACCTACTATTAAAATTATAGACTGATCATTTCTTTGTAAGTGGGCAAACGTACAAAATCAGCAGAGGATCAAATACTTTTTTCCCCCACTGTAGGTGTTACTTTTGTCCAGGTGGGAAAGGATTTCATGATCTGTGGATCTGTTGGGGCAGTATACAAATTGGAGTGGGTCTAGGGTTTCCGGGAAAATGGTGATGATGTTAGCCATGACCAGCTTTTCAAAGCACTTGGCTACAGACGTGAGTGCTACGGCTCGGTTTTCATTTAGGCAGGTTACCTTGGTGTTCTTGGGCACAGGGACTATGGTGGTCTTCTTGATACATGTTGGTTTTACAGACTCGGTCAGGGACGTGTCGATGCCAACATCAGGCATAATTCATCCATCTTCAGAATCTTAATTGAAATCACAAAATATTTACAGAATGGAAGCACCTGCCTTCCTCTCCTCCCCAAATCCCTGTTTCTGAAAGAAAAGACCTTAAATACTTCCCTTGTTCTCTCTATCACTATCTCTATCTCCAGATCCATGGACTTAATCCGGGTTTTGGGAGGCATCTTCTCCCGGCCTTTCAGAGATTTGCGAGATCACTGTCAGTCCAGGGGAGGGCCAACTGAATAATGTTTTTGTGTTGTGTTAAGCTGTTGGCATGCAGATTGTGGTGGACTAAGGTTCAAGTAGGGATGGATTAGAGCAGATCAGACAAACTGATGCAGGCATGCTTCGCAAAAGGCCCTGTTGTTCGGGGCTGGGTAGGTTTTTGACAGCCTAAACATCTGCCACTACAGGGACCACCGAAGCATGCACACAGGAATGCACGCATGGACGCACGTGCCCATGGGCGCATGCACACACACACACACACACACCCACCAAACACCCAAATCCCCTTCACTTTTACCCTCCCCAATCCTGATAATTCCTCTCCTAAAATCTCCCCTCAGACCAACCACTGTGATAGTGGGACCCAAAATGAACCGCAAAGCGACTAGCCGCCCCATTCCACAAAATATTTTAGAGCCACTTTACTGGGAAAAATACATCTGGAGGGGATACTCACTGTCCATTACTTTGAGTCTAATGTGTAGTTTTAATCAAACAGTATTTATTTACACAACATAATCTAAATACATGTTTTTGGCCAAAATGTGTTGTTAATGCCTTATTAACGTGATTTAACATTACAACAATAGCAGTACAAGGTCCCATAACCTGTTAATCCTGATGCAACAACCCACCACTTTGTGGTTCTACCCTCTATGATTATGTTTAGAGTGATAAAATCACTTGAGGTAAATGAGTGAATGGACTGGAGGACTGGTGAAGTACAATTTAGCAGTCCTTTACCAGCTCCTGTTTGCAAATGGAGCCGTGGAGTTTGGAGGATGAGGAGGCTGCGGGTATAGAGTTCACCATCAGGACCAGCCATTGGAAGAGTTTTGGGGGGAAAGATAGCCAATCACATTCTCTCAAAGCCCTTGACCTGAGCCCAGGAGATCCAATGGGAGAGACAGGATTTCATTTCGACCAATCACTCATATTTAATGAGAGCTAACTGAACAATTGAAAATCTCTCAACTCGCTTTGTTTTGTTTAAGTCCCTCTGTGACAGAAATACAGTAGTTGAGGTGTACTTGTCTTTATGTAACTGAAAATATGTCTCCCAAGTTATCATTGTTAATTATTTCCCCACTGACTGCATGATCTAGGCCACGTTAGTCAATTCCTATTATCCAGTACATACATAATCAGAGTGCACAGCTGAACACTGTATATTTGAAACACTCGTTTTGTTATTTTTGATTAAAACATTAAATACAAATACCAAACTTGGTTTTGCGTGGATTAGCTTTTAACAGCTCGGGCCACTATTTCTTGTCCCGGAACCCCGCTTAACAGACAGTTTGAAGCCTGCTTGACAGATACGCTAATCTGATAGCTATCAAGCTAACGAAGTTGGTACCAGACGAATTTTGCAATGGAGCCCTCGTTGTCTGGATAAATATATTAACGGTTCCAGCGCTGTAGGAGCTGTATCTACCATGCTTTGTTTTGGGGCAAACCGGATCACTCAGAGGTCCAATGTGGCAATTGTTTGCTCGCAGAGGATTATAGGCTTGAGATGGCTTCCTTGATCACGCAGGTCGCCAGCCTACATAAGAAACTGGGGAAAACGCAAAGTGGTATGTTTACCTTTTCTACGCCAGTGGCTGGACGGTGTTCACGCCTGTTGGCTGCATCTCTGCCTTGTCGTTTGTCATTATCTGACTGGCCGGTGTTGTCCTTACCTCCCCCATCTGAAAGAGGAGTTGAAGGAGCACAGCAAGAGGAGCAAGGCAATCAATGATGGTCTCATGTCACGAGCCGTGGAAGCCAAAGACAGCAACCTCCTGCAAAGCAGTCTACACTACCAACAAAAGGCCTGGAGCAGATACAAACAACAAATAGTTTTGCCCTCCTGGAGCCTGATCTTCCTGCACTTTCGTCACTCGGGGTGCCTGTGTCTGCTGCCACAGTGCCTACTACAACACTTTCGAAGTCGACGTCGGCAACCTTCCATCCCTGCTCTGGATCGAGCGGGGCTTCTCCATCTGTCGGAGGCCTGAACCAGGCGCCGGGAGCAACAGGCTCAAGTTATCCTGCCTCTCGGCCGCCAAAAAGGGTTTTCCGAATCCTGTGAAGCGTGGGAGTGATCGGATTTCCTCGTCCTTCTCGCCAGCCATGATTTTGGGCAGCTCCATGGTAAGAAATGTGACCGTTCCAGAGCTCGAGTAAATGACAATACTAAGCTGCTTCCGAATGTACAATGTCAAGACATGGAAATCAATTCTATCGTAGTCCATGTGGGTTTCAATAACCTTTTGAAGGGTAGTTCTGAACAGTTGAAACTGGATTTTAAAGAGCTGATTGACTCTCTGCTAGACACTAACAAAAATCTAATCAAATCAAATTTTATTTGTCACATACACATGGTTAGCAGATGTTAACGTGAGTATAGCGAAATGCTTGTGCTTCTAGTTCCGACAGTGCAGTAATATCTAACAAGTAATATAACAAACCCCAACAACTACCTAATACACACAAATCTAAAGGGATGAATGAGAATATGTACATGTAAGTATATGGAAGAGTAATGGCAGACCGGCATAGGCAAGGTGCAATAGATGATATTAAATACAGTATATACATGTGGTATGAGTAAAGGAAGATATGTAAACATTATAAATAAAATACAGTATATACTGTACATGTGATGAGTAATGTAAGACATGTAAACATTATTAAAGTGGCATTATTTAGAGTGACATTGTATAAAGTGACTTGTGATCCATTTATTAAAGTGGCCAGTCATTGGGTCTCAATGTAGGCAGCAGCCTCTCTGAGTTAGTGAATGCTGTTTAGACCCATCATATCAGACCCTGTTCCCTCTCTGAATCGTGGCAACGCTTAAGCAGGATTCTTTCTCTTCACAACTGGCTATGTGATTATTGCAGCTCAATGGATGTAACTTTTGTTGACTATTTTGATACCTTTTGGAAACAAAACATGTTTTATAATGAGGATGGGATCCACCCAAATAGTTTGGGTTCCTGGATCCATTCACAGCATTATAAGGCTGCGTTGAGACAATGGCTTATCAATGACCCAAGCCAGCTCAGCAATTGCCTAACATTGTGACGCAGAGTGGTCATAATGCTTCAGCAAATTTATTTAAAAGTTAAGATGATGCCGAAGAGGATGGCCGACGTTTTACATGCCCCTAACCAATTGTGAGATTTTGTTAGCTTATTTTGCGTTGTTTGTAACTTCTTTTGTACATAATGTTGCTGCTACCATCTCTCAACCAAAAATAACTTCTGGACATCAGACAGCGATTACTCACCACGAACTGGAAAACCCTTTTTCCTTTAACGAGTCCGACGAGAAGGATATACTGCTCTCTCGGGAACAGGCCCAAATGACCATTTGTGTGAAGAAAAGATGAATGAAAAGAGGACGTAGATCGGGCTGCCTTCTGAGAATCTGTAGGTGAGCGCGTAAACTCCCACTGCATTCCGTATTTCTTGCTAACATTAGAAAATAAAATTGATGACCTACGATTACGATTATCCTACCAACGGGACACTAAGAACTGTATATCTTATGTTTCACCAAATCGCGGCTGAACGACGACACTGATAATATAGAGCTGGCGGGATTTTCCATGCACCGGTAGAACAGAGATGATACGACGAGGGGTGGGGGTGTGTGTCTTTTTGTCAATAACAGCTGGTGTGTGATGTCTAATATTAAAGAAGTCTTGAGGTATTGCTCGCCTGAGGTAGAGTACTTTATGATAAACTGTAGACCACACTACAGTATCTACCAAGAGAGTTCTCATCTATATTATTCGTAGCCGTCTATTTACTATTTAACTTGTTATGGATCGGGGGCAGTATTTTCACGGCAGGATAAAAAACGTACCCGATTTAAAACCTGTTAGGGTTAGGGGGCAGTATTTACACGGCCGGATAAAAAACGTACCCGATTTAATCTGGTTACTACTCCTGCCCAGTAACTAGAATATGCATATAATTATTAACTTTGGATAGAAAACACTCCAAAGTCTCTAAAACTGTTTGAATGGTGTCTGTGAGTATAACAGAACTCATTTGGCAGGCCAAAACCTGAGAAGATTTCATGCAGGAAGTGGCCTGTCTGACAAGGTGTTGTTGTTCTTGCTTCTGTTTATTGAAGAGTCAGGATCTTAGCTGTAACGTGACACTTCCTACGGCTCCAAAAGGCTCTCAGAGCCCGGGAAAAACCTGAATGATGACGAGGCAGCCTCAGGCTGAAACACATTATCGCCTTTGCGAGGTTTTGCCTGCCCATATGAGTTCTGTTATACTCACAGACACTATTCAAACAGTTTTAGAAACTGTAGAGTGTTTTCTATCCAAATCTACTAATAATTATATGCATATTCTAGTTTCTGGGCAAGAGTAGTAACCTGTTTAAATCGGGTATGTTTTTTATCCGGCCGTGCAAATACTGCCCCCTATCCCAAACAGGTTAACCTCTTACATCTAGACGTTCCGCTAGCGGAACACCACTCCAATATCCAATGATACGTGGCGCGAAATACAAACTCCTCAAAAATCCGAAAACTTCAATTTTTCAAACATATGACTATTTTACACCATTTTAAAGACAAGACTCTCCTTTATCTAACCACACTGTCCGATTTCAAAAAGGCTTTACAACGAAAGCAAAACATTAGATTGTCAACAGAGTACCCAGCCAGAAATAATCAGACACCCATTTTTCAAGCTAGCATATAATGTCACAAAAACCAAAACCACAGATAAATGCAGCACTAACCTTTGATGATCTTCATCAGATGACACACCTAGGACATTATGTTATACAATACATGCATGTTTTGTTCAATCAAGTTCATATTTATAGCAAAAACCAGCTTTTTACATTAGCATGTGACGTTCAGAACTAGCATACCCCCGCAAACTTCCGGCGAATTTACTAACAATTTACTAAATTACTCACGATAAACGTTCACAAAAAGCATAACAATTATTTTAAGAATTATAGATACATTACTCCTCTATGCACTCGATATGTCCGATTTTAAAATAGCTTTTCGGTGCAAGCACATTTTGCAATATTCTAAGTAGATAACCCGGCATCACAGGGCTAGCTATTTAGACACCACCAAGTTTAGCCTTCACCAAAGTCAGATTTACTATTAGAAAAAAAAACCCTGATCTGTACTTCTCCACAACTTTGTCCCTGACCTGTTTGGAGAGCTCCTTGGTCTTCATGGTGCTGCTTGCTTGGTGGTGCCCCTTGCTTAGTGGTGTTGCAGACTCTGGGGCCTTTCAGAACAGGTGTATATAGACTGAGATCATGTGACACTTAGATTGCACACAGGTGGACTTTATTTAACTAATTAATTGACTTCTGAAGGTAATTGGTTGCACCAGATCTTTTTCAGTTGTTATTTATTTGAATTTTCTGAAAATAAGTATTTTTTTTAAATTGATATTCACCAATTTGGAATATTTTGTGTATGTCCATTACATGACATCCAAATAAAAATCAATTTAAATTACAGGTTGTAATGCAACAAAATAGGGAAAACACCAAGGGGGATGAATACTTTTGCAAGGCATTGTAGAAATGCCAATGGTGGAGGTGTTGCTGTTTATATTCAGAAACATTGCGTAGAAAATATTGTGCAAAAAAACAAATATCCTGTAAAGCTTTGAGAGGATCTCATGTTAAATACTGTTGAAGTAATATGGCTACAGGTTAATCTGCCTCACCTAAAGTCCATTCTGGTAGGAAACTGCCCAGTATCTGGATAACTTGTGAAATGCTTGCTAATAATTGTGTGTTATAAACAGGGATATATATTTTCCGGGTGATTTAAATATTGACTGGCTTTCATCAAGCTGCCCACTCAAGAAAAAGCTCCAAGCTATAACCAGTGCCTACAACCTGGTTCAGGTTATCAGTCAGCCTACCAGGGTAGTAACAAACAGCACAAGAATGGAATCATCAACATGTATTGATCACATCTTTACTAATGCTGAAGAAATTTGCTTGAAATCTGTATCCTGATCCATCAAATGTAGTGATCACAATGTAGTAGCCATATCTAGGAAAACCAATTTTCCAAAGGCTGGACCAAATATAGTGTATTAAAGGTCACTCAATAAGTTTTGTTGTGATTCCTATGTTGTTGATGTAAAGACTATTTGTTGGTCTGTGGTGCGTAATGAGGAGCAAACAGACGCTGCACTTGACAGATTTATGAAATTGCTTTTTCCAATTACTGTTAAGCATGCACCCATTAAGAAAATGACTGTAAAAAATCTTCAATCCCCGTGGATTGATGAGGAATTTAAACATTTTATGGTTGAGAGGGATGAAGCAAAAGGAATTGGAAATAAGTCTGGCAGTACAACCGATTGGCGAACATATTGCAAATTGAGAAATCATGTGACTAAACTGAGTAAAAAGAAGAAGAAACTGCACAATGAAACAAAGATTAAATGACATAAAGAATGATAGTTAACCTGTTGAGGATCTTATCCCGATCTTATCCCGGTATTGGGATTCATTGTCATGTGACCATGGCGGGGAATTCAAAACTGCAAGAGTAATCATTTCAAAAAATCAAATAATCAACTATTTTCCTCCATTTGAAAGATATATCTCCTAAATCTAACCACGCTGTCCGATTTTCAGAGGCATTACGGAGAATGCATAAAGTTAGGTTATGTGAGGAGAGTACATTGACAATAGCTGCGTGTAATGTTTAGCCAATTCAAAGAAGGGCATCAACAGACAGAAAACTAGCTAGAATTATGCACTTACCTTTGACAATCTGCATCAGATGACACTCATAGGACATTATGTTATACAATACATGCATTTTTAGTTCCATCAAGTTCATATTTATATCCAAAAACAGCATTTACAGTCGCGGTGAAATTCAGAATTTTTTTCGGCTCGAATGCACCCAGTGAATCCAGCATTACAAATCACGGAATTACTATTCGAAAACATTGGTAAATTATAATATTGTCATTCAAAGAATAATATATTATCATCTCGTAATTGCTACCGAATGGCCAGATCTCAAAATAACTTTACTGGGAAATCACATTTTGCATAAACTGGGTACTATGCTAACAACAATAAGCTATATGCTAAGCTAAGCTAAGCTATACCGTTAGCATTAGCATCATCTAATATCGATAATAACATTCTAAATATCCCCTTACCTTTGATTATCTCCATCAGAAGGCGCTGCCAGAGATCCCAGGTCCAGAACAAATGTGGTTTCTTTTGACAAAGTTCATAATTTATGTCCAAATAGTTAGCGTTCAGTAGGCTCCCACAAAATGAGGTGGGCAGTGTAAAGTCACGTCGAAAAGCTAAAGAAAACCTAGTAAATAATCTATTTACGTTTGTTTACACATGTCAAACGTTGTTTAGCACTAATCTTTTGTTCCATTTTTAACGTGAAACATCAGTAAACATCAGTAATATTTTCACACAACCTATCAAGTGTCTAGAATAAACGATAATGACAAAGGCACTCTTCTCAGATTCATGCGCAGGCGCAAAAAATGAAGTGATGACGTGTCAACTTGTAAGCTTTCTAATTCGGTCTGTATTCATGACAGATGCTTCCAACAACTTTCTAAAGATCGTTGACATCTAGTGGAAGCAGTAGGAGTTGCGAACTGAATCCTTTCTCACTGTGGTATCTTTAAAACAATGACACTAAATAGTACAGTCACAAAATTCTCATTTTTTTTTAATCTATTTTTTACAGGTTTTTGCCTGCAATATGAGTTTTGTTATACTTACAGACACCATTCAAACTGTTTTAGAAAATTCAGAGTGTTTTCTATCCGAATGTGTTAATAATATGCATATCCTAGCTTCTGAGTTGGTGTAGGAGGCAGTTAAAAATGGGCACATATTTCTTTCAAAATTCTCAATACTGCCCCCGTGGCCCGTAGAGGTTAAAAGCTTTGGAGGACCTTAAATTACATTTTGGGAAAAAAGGTAAACTGAGCTCTATCATCTGAATCAGATGGCTCCTTCATCACAAAACCAACTGACATTGCCAACAACTTGAATAATTTTTAAATAGGCAAGAATAGAACATTTAGGCATGACATGCCAGCAACAAACACTGACACTACACATCCAAGTATATCTGACCAAATTAGGAAAGACAAGCATTGTAATTTTGAATTCTGTAAAGTGAGTGTGGAAGAGGTGAACAAATTACTGTTGTCTATTAACAATGACAAGCCACTGGGGTCTGACAACTTGGATGGAAAATTACTGAGGAAAATAGTGGATGATATTGCCACTCCTATTTTCCATATTTTTTTATTTAAGCCTACTAGAAAATGTGTCCCCAGGCTTGGAGGGAAGCAAAAGTCATTCCGCTACCTAAGAATAGTAAAGCACCCTTTACTGGCTCAAAACTCCGACCAATCAGCCTGTTGCCAACCCTCAGTAAACTTTTGAAAAAAATTGTTCTTGACCAGATACAATACTATTTTACAGTAAACAAATTGACAACAAACTGTCAGCATGCTTATAGGGAAGGACATTCAACAAGCCCTTAAACAAATGACTGATTATTGGCTGAGAGAAATAAAAACACAGTGTTATGGCTTTACACCCCCTGCTATATTGTGGATATAGAGTTACCTGTCTAACAGAACACAGAGCATGTTCTTTAATGGAAGCCTCTCCAACATAATCCAGGTAGAGTCAGGAATTCCCCAGTGCAGCTATCTAGGCCCCTTACTTTTTAAAATCTTTACTAATGACATACCACACTGGCTTTGAGGAAAGCCAGTGTGTCTATGTACGCGGATGACTCAACACTATACACGTCAGCTACTACAGCGACTGAAATGACTGTAACACTTAACAAAGAGCTGCAGTTAGTTTCAGAGTGGGGGGCAAGAAATAAGTTAGTCCTAAACATTTCTAAAAGTTAAATCATTGTTTTTGGGACAAATCATTCACTAAACCTGAAACCTCAACTTAATCTTGTAATAAATAATGTGGAAATTTAGGAAGGTCAAAACATATTGATACAACAGTAGCTAAGATGGGGAGAAGTATGTCCATAGTAAAGCGCTGCTCTTCCAGCACTATCAACAAGGCAGATGCTACAGGCCCTAGTTTTGTCGCACCTGGACTACTGTTCAGTCGTGTGGTCAGGTGCCACAAAAAGGGACTTAGGAAAATTGCAATTGGCTCAGAATAGGGCAACACGGCTGGCCCTTGGATGTACACAGAGAGCTAATATTAATATGTATGTCAATCTCTCCTGGCTCAAAGTGGAGGAGAGATTGACTTCATCACTATTTGTATTTATGCGAGGTATTTGCATGTTGAAACCATTGAGTTATCTGTTTGAACTACTGGCGCACAGCTTAGACACCCATGCATTTCCCACAAGACATGCCACAAGAGGTCTGTTCATCAGGAAAATACAGACTTTCAACAATGAAATGGAAAAAATACAGAAACATAGCACAATTGCTTATGAACGAAGCAAATAAAAAACTACTACAAGACTGAAATCCAGGACCTAAAGAAGAAAAACCCCAAGGAATGGTGGGACTTCACTGACAAAGGACTGGGGCAAAAGGAAACATGAGTAGGGAGAATACAGGTTGAGGGAGTTGAAGACGATGACATGGCTGATGTTTTAAATGGCTTCTTTGCTAGGCATGGACAAGCACCACACCTTTTGCCATCTTCCCCCTGCCCATGTCTACTAGGCAGATAAAGCACGCTCTGACTAGACTCAACCCACGGAAAGCAAGTGGACCTGATGGCATTCCAGCCTGGCTACTAAGAGAGCGATTAGAATATCTAACCCCTGTCATCACACATATTGTTAATACCTTCTACAGACAAGGGGCTGTTCCTGCTGCCTGAATGGCTGGCATTTTGTGTCCCATACCTAAAGCGTCAAACCCATGTACAACGAGTGACTGCAGGCCAATCTCTCTAAAAATCCAAGAGAGCTTCATCATGAAAAAACTCATGCCAACAGTTATCTCTGAGCACACGAACCAGTATGCCTACATCGCAAAGTCCAACACTACTACTCCACTGGTGAAAAGCACACACTCCTGGCTGACAGTTACAGACTCCAGAAAACCAGCAAAGGTGAGAGTGTTCCCTGCTGACATGTCCAAAGTCTTTGAGTAGATCACACAAAATAAGAGTAGGGGTGTTAACCCTGGTGTCCTGGTTAAATTCCCAATCTGGCCCTCATACCATCATGGCCAAGTAATCATCCCCAGCTTCTAATTGGCTCATTCATCCCCCTCCTCACCCCTTTAACTATTCCCCAGGTCATTGCTGCAAATGAGAATGTGTTCTCAGTCAACTTAGCTGGTAAAATAAAAACATTTATCACACGAAGCTCCTGCAACCTCCGTCTGAAGTAGAACTGTGTCCAAGGTTACTAGCCTGGCTCCACAGCTACACCAGTGGAAGAAGGCAGAGGGTGATGGTGACCTCTGCTGTGCCACAATGGGGCGTGGTCTCACCATATCTGCTTCTCCTTCACATGTCCACTCGAAAAGTTGTCTTCAGTGACACTTTGGACACTGGGTATGCTGATGATGTGGGGCTCTCCTGAGCCATACCCATGGTAGACACTTCCATGGGCTGGGAGGCAAAGCCGCTGGATGAGTGGGCCACATCCAGCAACATGCTCCTGAATGGGGAAAAAGTCTGGAAATTCAGATATGTTTTTCAAGAGACCCTCCACAATCTGCACTACTCATCCTAGAGGGACAGGAAGTACCAGTGGTAGCAATGACCAAGTATCTTGGTTTTCATCTAGACTCTAACCTTAGTGTTAACACACATGTGGAGCAGTCAAAATGGCCTCAAAACGATTATTCTTGCCAGAAATGGCCTACTCACTGAAAATCTGGTCACAGCATACACTACACTGGACAGGTCTTGTCTGGAATACCGTGGAGTGCTGTTAGTTGGATGCAACAAAAAGCAGCAGGCCCAACCCAACAGGGTGCAGAGGAGGGCCCTGAGGATCATCTCCAGAGGTGGAGCAGAGCAAGAGCAAGCTGCAGTGCACCTAGTTAAGGACATGCACACGCTTGAACACCCACTCCATTACCTGCACCCTCCAAAAAGTGGTGACTGAACCACCAGGCTCCTGAGAAACAGACACGAATGGTCCTGTATCTCTGCCATACGAACAGCCTGAGAAACACTACTCTACCAACTACTGTCAGACTGTACAACAACTCTAAAATGTATTTTTACCAATTACATTTTAACATTTCAGTTTCCATCATCAAAACATTTCCTGTAATGTTTTTAAGTATCCTGTATTATATTTATGCCATGTATTAATTATTATGTAAATGTATTATGTAAAAATGAGTGTTTAAAAGAAAATTATTAAGTAAATTCTGCATTTCTTCAGTGACATTGAGACAGATGTTTCCTATTCCCTATCGCCCCAAACCAATTGCTAAACACACAACAGAACTAGAGTTAAAAGGAACTTACCTTCAGTGCGCATTTCGGACAGGTACCTCTTGACCAATGGACGTCCACCTCGTTGCTGCTGCTCGCTGCTCCTCTACGCTGTTCACCTGCTGTGGGAAAAGACACATTACAACACTATCAATAGGACTACTAAAGGAAAGTGCTCATTTCCAGCATCTGAGTGTGACTTCATTTGTTGGCCGGTACCAGCTCTAATTGTATGTTTTGTGTCCCGGGTGAGTACAGACACGGGTGACACGCCTGACGCAGCTGCGAGAGGCTACAACCAATGCCACCAAGAGCTTGACTCATACAAATCATACAATGCTCCATTTCTCCCAAGAAGGAGACGTGATTTCAAGCTCAGGTGGAGTGGCACATAGAACATACTCAGTCGGTCCACAGGTCAAAAGGGTCAAACCCTCTCATGCCCCCAGCTTGTAGCTTAGAGGTCTCTTGGGAAAACTTTGCTGCCTGCAATGATAAGACTAATGGGTTGGTAGTACGCTAATGTACCCAGTCGGGGAAGCAAGGAGACTAATGTTAATTAAAGAGAGAATGCCTTGTTTCTTCTCTGTTCCCTTCCCATGACTCGGGCCTTTAAATTATCTTCCAATGAATCAACGACTTCCACCCAGAGCAGTGTTTTGTCATCTCTCCAATTAAGACATGGACAAGTGGATGTGCAGTTGGACAGGGTCACTGACTAATCCCTTTTGTGATCCATGAACGAGCATGAAGGTCAATAATAATGGATGTTTAATACCAATGCGCATGAACTCCTTGATTAGCAGAAGGTTAAATGTGACTCACCAACTGGATACGGTCTTATGTAGCAAAATTTGAAATTGGGATTTTTACATTTTTAAAAGGTAGAGACTCAGAGGTACAAAATGGTATATCATACTCTGCATTTTTGAGGAACAATGGGAAAGTAATTCTGCTTTGAAAGTTGATACACTTGTAAACTCACTTTGGAGAAAAGGGCCTTTGAATGTTTTGGTACCTACTGGAGAGATCTTTTCTACACCCATTCAGCATTGTTCACACCGTCTTATGCCAGCCCCACCCATCTCTTTAAGGATTCACGTGAATAGTGTAGTAAAGTTTAAGACTAAAAGTGGTAGTAGCCTACAATAAGGAAAAATTACAGGTAAACAGAAAGTGTCCAGATGTAAAGATACTTTAAAACCTCTTGACGGTCGCCTAGGATAGGGGGCGCCACAGCGCATTTTGAAAAAATTCGTGCCCATTTTAAATGGCCTACGACTCAAACTCAGAAGCTAGGATACGCATATAATTAATACTTGTGGATAGAAAACACCCTAAAGTTTCTAAAACTGTTTGAATGGTGTCTGTGAGTATAACAGAACTCATATGGCAGTCAAAACCCCGAGACAGATCGAAACAGGAAGTGGAATTCTGAATTGCGGACTCAACTTCATCACGTTGCCTATTAATCACACCGTGAGCTATGGTTCATTGAGCACTTCCTATTGCTTCCACTAGATGTCCCCAGTCTTTACAAAGTGGTTTGAGTCTCCTACTGTGAAAACTGAATGAATGAGACGCTGTTGAAATTGGTCACATGAGGAGGGCCATCACCATTATGACGCCGGCGCCCCTGTCTCCCCTCCCCTTTCGAAACGTTTATAAAGACAATGCAATCGTTCCCCTAGAATTTTATTGGAGCTCTGGTTGAAAAAGACCCTAAAGATTTATGTTATACAACGTTTGACATGTTTGAACGAACCTAAATAAGAAAAAAATGCATTTTGTTGAAAGAGTAGCCCCGCGCACGTCGGAACTTTTGGTGCAGCCTTCAGAATGCGCTAACAACAACAAGCTAATGGAACATAAAGGATGAACTTTTTCGAACGAAAATACATTTGTTGTGGACCTGGGATTCCTGGAAGTGCCTGAGGATGAAGATAATCAAAGGTAAGGGATTATTGACAATAGTATACAAGACTAGATTTGATATGCGATTGTTCCAAGATGGAGCTGACCTGTATTGCTAGGCTATTGTTCTGAGTATCGCATCCCCTTTTATCGCAAAGTGTGATTACCCAGTAAAGTTATTTTTAAATCTGGCATTACAGGTGCTTTCAAGAGATATTCATCTATAAATCTTAGAATGACAATATTACATTTTAAAAATGTTTTCGAATAGTAATTTAGTAAATTGTAGCGCTGTTTCATCGGATGCATTTGAGGGAAAATAGTTAGTCAACGTTACGCACCGATGTAAAATGCTGTTTTTATATATAAATATTAACTTTATCGAACAAAAGAATGCATGTATTGTGTAACATGATGTCCTAGGTGTGTCATCTGATGAAGATTGTCAAAGGTTAGTGCTGCATTTAGCTGTTTTTTGGTTATTTGTGATGCATGTGGTTGGTCGGAAAATGGCTATGTGGCTACTTTTACGATATACTCCTCTAACATAATCTAATGTTTTGCTTTTGCTGTAAAGCCTTTTTGAAATCGGACAACGTGGTTCGATTCAGGAGAGGTGTATCTATAAAATGATATAATTTGAGAAAAAAAATTGAAAATAAAAAATTATTACATTTTGTTATGCTAATGGCGATAGGATTTTTCGCTGGATGTCCATCCCGCATACGGGACGGAGGCCGCACAGGGGTTAATAGAAAATGACAGAAGTAAAAGTATTTGGTTTTAAAAATGTTAAGTATCAAATTGAAATGGAATTGCTCGAATGTACTTAAGTATGAAAAGTAAAAGCATAAATCATTTCAAATTCCTTTTTTTAATTATTATTTTTTTGACAGATAGCCAGGGGCACACTCCAACACTCAGACATAATTTACAAACGAAGCATTTGTGATTAGTGACTCTGTGTGGTATGTCACACAATCATGTTAGGACCGCACATATCAATATTCATTTTATTTATCAATATTTAGCTAAGTCTTGCTAAGTGGATGGGTCTCTACAGAAGGTGTAAATGGTACAGCCAAATGGTTACTTGCATATTAGCAATATCAGAAACAGTATCAATTAAATAAAACAATATACAGTGTGTACATTAATGATCAGGACCACTAATGATTTGGGCCATTGTCTAACGGCTCCTTAGGCTCTGTTGCTCAGGAGATGGATGGTAGAGAGTGTGTGGGGGGTTAAGGGGGTTTTAGGAAGAGAGAGAGTGAGAAATAATGAGAAAAAAAGGGGGAGGAAGAAGAAGAAGAGAGAATTGTTTTTAAAGCTGTTAAGTAGATCAGTTACTTTGTGTGCGGTTAACAGAGGCACTTGAAACTTTTCCTGAGCTGCCGACTGCCATCATCTGAGGAGTAAATTCATTCTTCCTATCAATCAGCAAATGGCAGCAAAATGGCAAGCGTCAGCAAATGGCAAGACATTGTCTCTTAATTACAAAGCTGTTTTTTGTCTTAAGTTGTCACACAGTTTCAGATTTTTTTGTGTGTGTGTTACAAATATTTGACTGCAGTAACAAGCGATAAAAGGTTTTCATGACATCTGGAAATAATGTAAACATTACCAATAGAAGGACAGAAAAAGTTAACATCTATCCATTTTTTTACCCTTTTCGGCTCCTTAAATCATTCTGTTTAGATTTACAAATTGATTTAAAAAGAACTGTCAATCTGTTTTCCCAAACTACTTTTAGCTCATGTTGAGTTGTTTCCTTTAGGTTTTGAGATGGCCACAAACACCCTAGAAAAAGATAAACAGAGGGCAGAGAGACAGAACAGAACAGTTTGAGGATAAAAGGAACTAATCCTGACCATGGCTAATGCAAATGCATGTTCATCAAATATTTCATTGATATTAGTTCTAAAAAAAGTGAAGTGCTCTGCCAACACTGCTCTTTATTCCTTGATTGTGGAAGAGAAGATTAAGACGACTTTAGTGCTGCTCAGGTGGAAGGATGGAGGGATGGAGGGATCCCACTTGGCACAGACGTCAGTTCAACATCTTGTTTTGATTTACATTTGGTTCAGTTTTCAACTAACGTTAATTCAACCAAAAATGTCACCATGTCATTAGATATAGGCTAAAAGTTAGGTAAAAAAATGACAAAATGACCTTACGTTGATGACATTTTGCAATTCCAATCATTTTCCACAATGATTTAACGTCATAATGGCGCCGGAGGAGATGGCTGCAATTTGACGAGCTCCTAACCAATTGTGTTATTTTGTGTTTTTTTTCACGTTGTTTGTAACTTATTTTGTACATAATGTTTCTGCCACCGTCTCTTATGACCGAAAAGAGTTTCTGGAAATTAGAATGGTGATTACTCACCACGAACTGGAGAAAGTTTTTTTCTTTAACGAGTCGGACGCAAAGGATTTACTCCATATACCAGACAAGGCCCAGATCCCCGTCATTTGCATGAAGAAAAGATGCCGATACAGGGGACACAGGTCCGGGTGCCTTGTTCGAATTTGTCGACAAGTGGGTAACCCGCCTCTACAATCCGTCCTACTGGCCAAAATGAAATCATTGGAGAATAAACTGGATGAGCTCCGTTCAAGACTATCCTACCAACGAGACATTAAAAACTGAAATATCTTGTGTTTCACTGAGTTGTGTCTGAACGACGACATGGATAATATACAGTTGGCTGGTATTCCCGTGCATCGGCAAGACAGAACAGCTGCTTCCGATAAGAAAAGGGGTAGCGGTCTGTGTCTATTTGTCAATAACAGCTGGTGCTCAAAATCAAATATTAACCTCTCTGGGGTATGTGGGACGTTAGCGTCCACAGGCAGTCCACTCAGTAACTGAGCTCCTATTATCTGCCCAGTGACAGGAGAATGCTCAAACCACTTTCTGAAGGCTGTTGACAGCTAATGGAAGCCTTAGGAAGTGCAACGTCACCGCACAGACACTGTAGTTTCGATAGAGAATCAAAAGAAGAACTACAATTCTCAGACTTTCCACTTCCTGCTTGGATTTTTCTCAGGTTTTGGCCTGCCATATGAGTTCTGTTATACTCACAGACACCATTCAAACAGTTTTAGAAACTTCAGAGTGTGTTCTATCCAAATCGACTGATAATATGCATATTCTAGTTTCTGGGCCAGAGTAGCAACCTGTTTAAATTGGGTACGTTTTTCGTCCGGCCGTGAAAATACTGCCCCCTACACCCCAACAGGTTAAGGAGAAGTGTATCTATAATTCTTTCAATAACTGTTGTAAATTTTATCAATGGTTATGATGAGTATTTTTGTCAATTGATGTGCTCATTCACCGTAGGTTTTGGAGGCAAAACATTTTCTGAACATCACGCGCCAATGTAAAATGGGGTTTTTGGATATAAATATGAACTTTATCGAACAAAACATACATGTATTGTGTAACACTGAGTCCTGGGACTGTCATCTGATGAAGATCGTCAAAGGTTAGTGATTCATTTAGCTGTGTTTTTGGTTTTATTGACACATGTCCTTGCTTGGAAAATGGCTGTGTGATTATTTTTGTCTATGTACTCTCCTAACATAATCTAATGATTTCCTTCGCTGTATGGCCTTTTGAAATCGGACAATGTGGTTACATCAAGGAGAAGTGTATCTTTAAAATGGTGTAAAATAGTTGTATGTTTGAGAAAGTTGAATTATGACATTTTGTTGTTTTGAATTTGCCGCCCTGATATTTCACTGGCTGTGTCCCGCAGGTGGGATGCTAGCGTCCCGCGTAGCCCATAGAAGTTAATGCAACCGTTGTGTCAGATTTCAAAATAGCTTTACGGCGAAAGCACATTGTTCAATATTCTGAGTACAGAGCTCAGCCATCGAAGCAAGCTACACGGTTACCCGCCAAGTTCTGGAGTCAACAAAACTCAGAAATAGTATTATAAATCTTCACTTACCTTTGCTGATCTTCGTCGGAATGCACTCCAGGACTCCCACAAGAAATGTTTGTTTTGTTCGATAAACTCCATATTTATGTCCAAATACCTCCGTTTTGTTTGCGCTTCAGATCACTATTCCAAAGGCACGCAAAACCCTAGACGAAAAGTCAAAAAGTTCCATTACCATTCGTAGAAACATGTCAAACGATGTTTACAATCAAGCCTTAGGGTCTTTTTTTTCATAAATCTTCGTTAACATTCCAACCGGACAATAGCGTATTCATTACAGAGGAAAAAGAAGGAACGGTGCGCCTGTGTGACCGCGCAGTAAACAACTCATTGGCCTCAATTGAGTCAGCTCTTATTCTCTCCCCAGTCACAGTAGAAGCATGAAACAAGGTTCTAAAGACTGTTGACATCTAGTGGAAGCCTTAGGAAGTGCAAAATGAACCCTAAGTCACTGTATAGGCAATCACTTGAAAAACTACAAACCTCACATTTCCACACTTCGTGGTTGGATTTTCTTCTGGTTTTTGCCTGCCATATGAGTTCTGTTATACTCACAGACATCATTGAAACAGTTGTAGAAACTTCAGAGTGTTTTCTATCCAAATCTACTAATACTATGCATATCCTACCTTCTGAGCCTGAGTAGCAGGCAGTTTACTACGGGCACGCCTTTAATCCGGACATCAAAATACTGCCCCCTACCCTAGAGAAGTTAAGGAAGTCTCAAGGTTTTGCTCACCTGAGGTGGAGAATCTCATGATAAGCTGTAGACCACACTATATACCAAGAGAGTTTTCATCTATATTTTTCGTAACTGTCTAGTTACCACCACTAACCGATGCTGGCACGAAGAACGCAATCAACGAGCTGTATAAAGCCATAAGCAAATAAGAAAATGCTCATCCAGAGGCAGCGGTCCTAGTGGCCGGTGACTTTAATGCAGGGAAACTTAAATCCATTTTATCTAATTTGCTTATCCATTTTATCCATTTTACCAGCACGTTACATGTGCAACCAGAGGAAAAAAACTCTAGACCACCTTTACTCCACACACAGAGGTGCGTACAAAGCTCTCTCACGCCTTCCATTTGGCAAATCTGACCATAATTCTATCCTCCTTATTCCTGCTTACAAGCAAAAACCAAAGCAGGAAGTACCAATGACTCGCTCAATACGGAAGTGTTCAGATGACACAGATGCTAAACTACAGGATTGTTTTGCTGGCATAGACTGGATTATGTTCCAGGACTCATCCGATGGCATTGAGGAGTATACAACAACAGTCACCGGCTTCATCAATAAGTGCATCGATGACGTTGTCCCCATATTGACCGTACGCACATACCACAACCAGAAGCCATGGATTCTGTTAACATCCCCACTGAGCTAAACGTAGAGCTGCCGCTTTCAGGGAGCGGGACTCTAACCTGAACGCTTATAAGAAATCCTGCTATGCCCTCAGATGAACCATCAAACAGGCAAAGCGTCAATACAGGCCTAAGATTGAATCCTACTACTCCGGCTCCAACGCTAGTTGGATATGGCAGGGCTTGCAAACTATTACTGTCTTACAAAGGGAAGCCCAGCTGTGAGCTGCCCATTGACAGAAGCCTACCACACGAGCTCAACAACTTCTATGCGCGCTTCGAGGCAAGCAACACTGAAGCACGCATGAGAGCACCAGCTGTTCCGGATGACTGTGTGATGACACTCATCATAGCCAATGTTAGTAAGACCTTTAAAAACATCAACATTCACAAGGCCGCAGGGCCAGACGGATTACCAGGAAGTGTACCGCAAGCATACGCTGACTAACTGGCAAGAGACTTCACTGACATTTTCAACCTGTCCCTGGCAGAGTCTGTAATACATACAAGCAGACCACCATAGTGCCTTTGCCCAAGAACACCAAGGTAACCTGCCTAAACGACCTGTAGCACTCACGTCTGTAACCATGAAGTGCTCACATCAACACCATCATCCCAGAAATCCTAGACCTACTCCAATTTGCATTCCGCCCAAACAGATACACAAATGATGCAATCTCTATTGCACTCAACACTGTCCTTTCCCACCTGGACAAAAGGAACACCTACGTGAGAATTCTGTTCATTGACTACAGCTCAGAGTTCAACACCATAGTCCCCTCAAAGCTCATCACTAAGCTAATGACCCCTAATGACCCTGGGACTTAACACCTCCCTCTACAACTGGATCCTGGACATCCTTTCGGGTAGGGAACAACATATCTGCCATGCTGATCCTCAACAAGGGGCCACTCAGGGGTGCTTGCTTAGGTCCATCCTGTACTCCCTGTTCACCCATGAGTGCATAGCAAAGCACGACTCCAACACTATCATTAAGTTTGCCAACGACACAACGGTGGTAGGCCTGATGAGACAGCCTTTAGGGAGGAGGTCAGAGACCTGGCCGGACAACAACCTCTCCCTCAACGTGACCAAGACAAATTAGATGATCATGGACTACAGGAAAAGGAGGAACAAGCACGCCCCCATTCTTATCGACGGGACTGTAGTGGAGCAGGTAGAGAGCTTCAAGTTCCATGGTGCCCACATCACCAACAAACTATAATGTTCCAAACACACCAAGACAGTTGTGAAGAGTGCATGACAACATGTATTCCCCCTCAGGAGACTGATAAGATTTGGCATGGGTCCTCAGATCACCGCCTTGTATGGCAACTGCTCAGCCTCTGACCGCAAGACGCTACAGAGGGTAGTGTATACGGCCCAGTACATCACTGGGGTCAAGCTTCCTTCCATCCAGGAACTCTATACCAGGCTGTGTCATAGGAAGGCCCTAAGTTGTTATTGTTATTTTATTGTTGCTCTCTTATTTTTTTACTTTAGTTTATTTAGTAAAACAAATTCTTAACCTTTATTTAACTTGTCCACCACAGTAAGGTCTACAGCACTTGTATTTGGTGCATGTGACAAATAACATTTGATTTGATTGGATCACATAGAATTTTGGAGTTAAAATTACCCATTTTTGCACACTAGGATGGTTATGGTAATTTAGTTCACTGAAACTCAGAGGATGAGAAGTGAGGGAGGAGTGACAGATATGTTTTCAGTAACATTGTATTCATTGCCCCTTATCCCCCTTCTTTATTTATATTACATTTTTACACTGAAATTAATACTATAATAAAACAGATCTAAGACATTGACTGTATCTAAAATTCAAAAATTGTTATGAAAGATGTACAGTATGGCAACATTATCAGTTGGAAGGTGTTTTGCTTCAATTAAATGTTTGAATGTGAGCTATTGTATCAGGTTGGGGATTTGTCTGCTGATATTGTCACATGTGTGGGGGAACAGGAGGGGAGTGTTTTCTGTAGTGTTTAACAGAATATGAGGGGAGTAGAGTGTTGTCACGTCCTGGCCAGTATAAGGTTAATTGTTTTGTAGTTTGGTCAGGACGTGGCAGAGGGTATTTGTTTTATGTGGTTCAGGGTGGTGTGTTTTGTTAAAAGGGTGTTTGAGTTAGTAATTCCGGGTGGTGGTTTATGTTTAGGTATTTCTATGTGGAGTCTAGTGAGTGTATGTCTATGTTTGGTTAATTGGGGTTGGGACTCTCAGTTGAAGGCAGATGTTGTCTATCTGCCTTTGATTGAGAGTCCCATATAGTAGGGTGTGTTTGTGTTTGGTATTTGTGGGTGATTGTTCTGTGTTGAGCCTTAGGCTTTACCAGACTGTTTTGTTGATCGTTCTCGTGGTTTTGTTATTTTGGTGTTCATTTTGTATTTATTAAAGAAGCAAGATCAGCGTACACATACCTGCTGCGTTTTGGTCCTCCTTAACCGACGACAACCGTGACAAGTGTTGTCTGAAGAGTTTTGCAGTTGCAGGGTGGTTGGTTTGCGGTTGAAGGTGTAATATGTAAGAATTGTTAATTCAAATAGCTGTAAATGGACATAATAAATGGCAAGGATTAAAGAATAAAATGCTTTTTAGATTATATGCTATCTTCAGACCCTAGTTTTGCCTCTCTGGCAGTTGGGTTAGGGTTAGGTCATTCAAAAATAAGTTGAATGAAGGTTGTGGAAAGACTAGGGTGATCGGATGGAGTGGATTGCTACTTTGGAGGGGATAGCTAACATTAGCTACTAACAGCCTAGCTAGCCTCCTTTGCTAAGTGCCACATTAATCCACTATGCAGAGTCTGTGGTGGAATTATGCTTTGACTCATGCAGTGTTGAATTATAACCACCACAGATTATCCATTTAGAACTTGAAATTCTGTAAATCTCCTTCAGCTTTTGGGTGTAATATTATATTACTATGAATTGAATGCAATCAGAACTGCATGCAACAAAACTAGGCAAAATTCTAATGGAAACTGTTATGGTAAAATCCAAATTTTTGTCTTTATCTGTTATCTAGTACTGCCTTTTTGCTAGCTAGGGCCATCTACCTTAAGTGCTGCCTGTTTTCCCAGTAGCCTACAGTAGCCAAGTTCATCATTAAGCTCGAGGCCAATGGTCTAAACTCCGCCCTGAACTGGGTCCCAACCCCAGGTGGTGAAGGTAGGAAACAACACCTCCACTTTTCTGATTTTGAACACAGGGGCCCCACAAGGGTTCTTGCTCAGCCCCATCCTGTACTCCCTGTTCACCCAGGCCTACATGGTCACTCACGCCTCCAACTCAATTTTCAAGTTTGCAGACGACAACAGTAATAGACCTGATTACCAACAATGACTAGACAGCCTACATGGAGGAGGTGAGGGCCCTGGCGGAGTGGTGCCAGAAAAATAACCTCTCCCTCAACAACAGCAAACGAAGGAGCTGATCGTGGACTTCAGGAAACAGCAAAGGGAGCACGCCCATATCCACAACGACGGGACCTGCAGTGGAGAAGGTGTAAAGCTTAAAGTTCCTCGGCATACACATCACTGACAATCTGAAATGTTCCACCCACACAGACAGTGTGGTAAAGGAGGTTGAAGAAATTTGTCTTGGCCCCTTAAGACCCTCACAAACTTTTACAGATGCACGATTGAGAGCATCCTGTCGGGCCGTATCACCGCCTGGTACGGCAACTGTACCGCCCACAACCACAGGGCTCTCCAGTGCGTGGTGCTTTAGTTCAGTTCAGTTTTAGTTTAGTTTATTAATTTGACCATTTTAAAAAACAAGCACACATTAAACTTGAAAAAGCCATTCATGCACATGAGTAAAATCATGGAGGATAACACACAATAAAGTCTGGGACTTATTTCCATTGTGGTCCTTTTGAGACAAGATGGCTAGACAAGATCGAACACAGTATGGCAGTGGAATAATAAAACAAAAACAGAAGAAGAACATTTATCTTATCATTGCAGTTACATCATAGGTGTTATTCATATGGGCACAGAAGACATCAAACTTATTTTTACTTTATTTTTAAAGCTGGCCAGAGTGGAAGTTGTTTTTATGGGCAGAGGCAACTCATTCCACTCTGAGGCTCCAGTATACAAGAAAGTACCTTTCCCAGCATTAGTCCTGAACCTGTATTAGCATACGTTTAGGAACACCTGATCTGGTGCTGTGATTGTGTGCATCCCTAACACAAGGAAAGTAATCACTTGTGGGCGCAGGACCATAAATACTACAGTAAACCAAACCTAGTCTAATCTGGGACACCCTAGCCTCAACAGGCAGCCAGTTTAGTTCCTGAAAGCAGTTCATGCTTATGTGAGTACGTGGACTCACCTTCAATACTACCCTGATCAGCTTATTCTGGGCTATCTGGAGCTTCCCCTTCATAAATTAAGATAAGCCCCCAAACCAGGAAGTACTAGCGTAGTCAAAATGGCATTGAATGAGGGCAGTGGCTAGCACTTTCATGGAGTCCTTATCAAGCAGCTTGGACTTTCTAGTCGTAAACAGTCCTGGCTTTAACCTTCCCTAGCACTTTATTGTCCATGCTCACACCTCCCAAGCTTCCATCAAGGATACATCCCAGGTAGCTATAACAGAGGTTTTAGTAGTCAGCACCTCACCCCCTAACCACTCTGATTTCAGACGACCTACTGAATTTAGGTCTGGATCCAAAAATAATTGCCTCAGTTTTCCCTAAGTGCAGAGATTGCTTATTATCTCCAAGCCATTTGCTAATGTTAGTAAGCTCTGCGCTAAGTATGCTCTCCATCATAGTTTTACTTTTTTGAGACACCAGAAGTGTAGAGTCATCCACATAAAGAAAAAGACGGCAAGAACAAGCATCTTTCATATCGTTAATATACAATAAAAACAGCAGAGGCCCAAGCACGCTCCCCTGTGGAATGCCACAACTCATTGGTTTTGCCTTAGACAGTGAACCATTAACCTCTACTACTTTCTCCCTTCCTGATAAATAGGACTTTACCCAGCCTAGAGGGATACTGCTTAACCCCAGTGCCTCCAGTTTGGAGATTAGGAGACAGTGGTTAACTGTATCAAAGGCCTTCTGTAGGTCAAGCAGCTTCTCTCATTAATCTCTTTCCTGACGAAGTCAGTCAAGTAAAGTAGACATGAATCAGTGGAGTATCTTTTCTAAAAGACGACTGAAAATCTTACATTAGACTATGTTTGTTAAAATATTCATACATTTGCTCATGTACAACTCTCTCCAGGATCTTTGATGTTACACAGAGGATAGATACAGCATCACTGGCGGCACACTGCATGCAATCCAGGACACCTACAGCACCCAATGTCACAGGAAGGCCAAAAAGATCATCAAGGACATCAATCAACCGAGCCATGGCCTGTTCAGCCCGTTATCCAGAAAGCGAGGTCAATATAGATGCATCAAAGCTGGGATCGAGAGACTGAAAAACAGCTTCTATCTCAAGGCCATCAGACTGTTAAATAGCCATCACTAGCTGGCTACAACCCTGCACCTTAGAGGTTGCTGCTCTATGTGCATAGACATGGATTCACTGGTCACTTGAAATGGAACACTAGTCACTTTAATAATGTTTACATACTGTTTTTCTAATTTCATATGTATATACTGTATTCTACTGTATTTTAGTCAATTCCACTCAGACATTGCTCATCCTAATATTTATATATTTCTTAATTCCATTATTTTACTTTTAGACTTGTGTGTATTGCTGTGAAATGTCAGATGCTACTGCACTGTTGGAACTAGGAACACAAGCATTTCACTACACCCGCAATAACATCTGCTAAATATGTGTACGTGACCAATACAATTTGATTTGATTGCTGTGAATTGCTGACTGCCAGTAGCTTGCAAATGATTGTTGACACATCAACCAGGATTAAGGGGCAATTTGTGACTTTTGTGGTTTTGGTATTCAGTGGCTGTATTGGAGGGGGAGTTGTTTATACTCTCATGAGCAATTAGTACCGGTAGGTGTGCTCTTCACCCTTGCAAGGCAATTAGCAGTTAGTATTAGTAATTTAGTCTCCCCTGTTTTCTCAGCAGCGACCGTGTCAGCGGCTTTCTAGGACGGTTTTGTCTAATTGTTCTGCAGAGTTGTTCGAGGAAGGAAAGAGAGGAAGGCTACACACCACTCTCTCACTTGTATTTTACCTAGTTATTTTCAGATGATCTATTTTTGCTTTTGTAGCTTTGGCACCTATGTGTGTGTTTTCTATCCCAGTTCGCTCCTCTCCCTGTAGGCTTTACAGACACTCTCCACTCCTTGGCTGCAACCCCTTCTAATTTAGTGTACCCTGTTTGCACAACACATGGAATTCCTGGTCTCTGGCAGCATTTGGAACTGCCGATCTGCGGTCAAGAAGGCGTGTTCATCTCAGCCTATGCTGCCCTTCAGTCCCTTGACTTTTTGGAAATGGCGGAGACATGTATAACCCCAGAGAACACTGCTACTCCAGCCGCTCTCTCTTCATCTGACTATGCTTTCTCTCGTAGTCCGAGAGCATCTGGTCATCGCAGTGGTGGCACAGGGCTACTCATTTCTCCTAGGTGGAGATTTTCTCTTTTCTCCCTCTCACCTATCCAACTCCTCATTTGAATTCCATTCTGTCACTGTTACTTGTCCACTCAAGCTTAAGTTTGTTGTCATCTATCGCCCACCAGGTGCCCTTAGAGAGTTCCTCAATGAGCTTGACACCTTGATAAGATAATTTCCTGACAATGGCTCACCTCTCTTCGTACTTGGCATCTTCAATCTCCTGACATCTGGCTTCGGTAAAAAATGCTCTAACTCTCCTTCCCCTCCTTGCCTCTTTTGACCTTTCCCAGTCCCCTCCCAATCATAAGGCAAGCAATATGCTTGACCTCATCTTTACTAGAGGCTGTTCACCTACTAATCTCACTGCAACCTCCCTCCAGGTCTCTGATAACTACTTTATTTTATTTTCTGTCTACCTTTCCTCCAACCTTGGACACTCAGCCACTACCCAGATGGTCGTGCGTTGTCACAACCTTCACTTAATACACCTTCCTTTCCACATCCTATGACTCGCACTGTCACCATTCCCCCCTGCCGGCTTGGCCCTCCCCTCCTGCTCCGTGGCTGAGTGACTCATTGTGAGCTTACAGAACAGGGATGCAGGCAGCTCAGCGAAAATGGCCCAAATCACTCCCCTGCTCAAGAAACCAACACCGGACTCCTCTGACGTCTGACTTTTTTATTTTCTTTCCAAAACACTTGAGCATGCTGTCACTGTTCAAGTATCTCGTTATCTCACTAAGAACGATTTTCTTGACCCTAACCAGTCAGGCTTCAAGAATGGTCACTCAACCGAGACAGCGCTTTTCTGTGTAACAGACTGCCAAAGCTGACTCTCTCTCTGTTCTCATCCTCCTAGATCTACCCGCTGCCTTTGACACCGTGAACCATCAGAACCTCCTAACCACCCTCGCAGGGTTGGGCATCTCAGGCTCTGCACACTCTTGGATTGCATCCTACCTGGCAGGCCGCTCCTACCAGGTGTCATGGAGAAGATCTGTGTCTGCGCCACATACTCTTATAACTGGTGTCCCCCAGGGCTCGGTTTTAGGCCCTCTCCTCTTCTCTCTATACACCAAGTCACTCGGCATCATCATATCCTCACATGGTGTCTCCTATCACTTCTATGCGGATGACACTCAACTACTTTTCTCCTTCCCCCCTTCTGACACCCAGGTGGTGACACGCATCTGTGTGCCAGGAAGATATCTCAGCTTGGATGTTGTCCCACCACCTCAATTTGAACCTTGACAAGACGAAGCTGCTCTTCCTCCCGGGGAAGGCCTGCCCGCTCAAATACCTCTCCATCATGGTTGACAACTCCACGGGGTCCCCCTCCCAGAGGGTATAGAACCTTGGCATGTCCCTGGACAACACCCTGTTGTTCTCAGCAAACACCAAAGCAGTGACTCGCTCCTGCAGGTTCGTGCTCTACAACATCCGTAGTGTACAACTCTACCTAATCTGGACTACTGCAACTCTCTGTAGGCTGAGCTCACCACTTGTGCCATCAAACCAAGTTGTTTAGAACGCTGCAGCCCACCTGGTTTTCAACCTTCCCAAGTTCCCCTCTGTCACCCGCTCCAACAAACGCTCCACTGTCTACCAGTTAAAGCTTGCATCCACTACAAGACCATGGCACATGCCCACGGGAGCATCAAGAGGAACTTCCCTTCCCTACCTTCAGGCTATGCTCAAACGCTACAACCCGAGCACTCTGTTCTACCACTGGTCTCTTGGCCCTCCCACTCCTACAGGAGGGCAGCTCCCGCTCAGCCCAGTCCAAGTTCTTCTCTGTCCTGGCACCCCAATGGTGGAGCCAGCTTCCCCTGAAGCTAGGACAGCAGAATCCCTGCCCATCTTCCGAAAACATCTAAAACCCTACCTCTTCAAAGAGTATACTAAATAATATGTTTTGTGAACCAACACTCATACTCCCTTCCCTTACTAGCTGTGATTAGCTACTTTAGAGCAAACATGTACCTACTATAACTGTGATATGTTGTTGTCCCACATAGCTATCTTGAGATTAATGTACTAGCTGTAAGGAAGTTATTGCCATTTCCTTGATTCAATAAATATTTCAAATATGTTATCTTCTTTCAATCCAGAAGACAATAGGGTCTATGCATTGAAGACAAAGGCATAAAATCTACACCCCAGATCTCCAAAGAGCTGACTAACATCTGACCAGGGAAGCCTAGGCCTAACCTAACCTATGTCAAAGACTGGAGAACTACTGTCACATTGCACAACATACAGTAAATGTCATTCAGAGGATAGGATGGGAAGACTGTAATGTAACATTTCTAAATGGTCAGAAATACTAGGATGCTGAGTTATGGGTGATTAGGTTTGATGATATGTTGTTGTGTATCTGTAAACTTTGTATAAATAACATGAGCAAATCCATGGATAAGTTTTTATTCAATGGTTTTTATGCAATATAAGCCCATACTGCTCGTAATGAATTGACAACTTGTAATTTGCAGAAAGGATTTAATTGCTAAAGTATATATGTTTTGTATTAGCTTGGGATCACGTGTAATATATTGATATATTTATTTCATGTTTCAAATGCATGTTGATGTTTGTGCTTCAATTTAGCCAACATGTGAGTCATGTCAAAGTTAACTTTTTCATCAACGACAAATTATTAATTGAGCCATGGGACAGCCCAGGCTGCCTCAACTGAAAGTAGTTTGGACCAAAGCTACCAATTACCCTTAATATACTAGCTAATTTGCATGACATGTAACTTTCCATTATTGAATTAAGCATTTTCCTATGTATTGTTATGTGTACTCCAGTGGATGTGAGGAGCTGGTTTCTAGTGCTAATGTTTACATGACTATAACTCCAAAGTGAAAAATATTAGTTGTTGGGAAAGTGTGAACACAGATGCAATTTTACTGTAGAAATACATGTTTTTTGTCACTGCTATCAATTATGCTCCTAGGAGAGTCCAAACAGTTTTCTCCTTGACCATCACTTCTGAGCAGGCACTCTGTAAGACAGCCCTGTCACCTAGAGTATGAGGCACGAGATGAAGCACATTGGAGTGCAGTCAAGCAATTATTCTTACTGCCACCAGTGTCGACATTGCGCCAAATGTCCAACACTACAAAGTATACCTTTAAATGTTTACAGGATGGAGAGTGGGCACAGCTCCTGCCAGTTAGTGCCCAGTTCCCTGAGCGCGTGGAGGAACAGAGGTAACTTATTTTCTTTGGCAAGGTTGAGCACACAGTCACTTGGTTTGTGTTGTGTGATTGTAGTTCTGAAAGACACTTTCTCTCTCCCTCCCTCTGTCTTTCTCTCTCTTTTCTCTACCTCTTTCTCTCCCTCTCCCTCCCAGTTTCTCTCTCTCTCTCTAACCTTTCTCTTTCTCTTTTCTCTCTCTCCTTCCCACTTTCTCTTTTCTCTCTATCCCTCCCTCCCTCCCCTCTCTCTCTCTCTCTCTCTCTCTCTCTCTCTCTCTCTCTCTCTCTCTCTCTCTCTCTCTCCCTCCCCCTTACTCCCTCCCCATCCGCTCTCTCCCTCCACCTCCACCCCTCTCTCTGTCACACTGGGAGGAAGGCTGTCTTGCTGTGCTGTGTGTTTGGCTGCCTGGTTCCAGGCTATGTTGTTAGTAAATTGGGTCGTTAGAAGACACTCTGACCTAACCAAAGGCATTTTGTTCTTGCTGACGTGTTTTTTCACCGTCTCTTCATGTAAAAGAACGCATGAGCACCAACATGAGAAGTAAATAGGAGCATATCAAATTTGGAGTCGAATGAAAGTTAAGAGTATATTTTTGAGAAAGGAAGGCATAGATACGTAGGAATAAGCAAAGTCTTTGATTTCTGGTCACACAGATGGAAAATGAGTTTTATGAAACATCTATTAGAAAATGTCTTAAAAGGTATTAGAAATACATAATAATGTTGAAGTAAAGGCCCCTGACAGCAGTTTTTTGATGGGCGGGGGGTCGAGGTAAGAAGGGGGATTATTTCAGATACTCTTTGAAACAAACAGGTGTAGACTAAAAGTTAAATGCTTACTTACGGGCCCTTCCCAACAATGCAGAGAGAAAAAAAGAGAAATAATAGAAACATGCTAATAATAACACAAGGAATAAATAGAAAAATACTAACTTGAGTAACGATAACTTGGCTATATACACGGGTCGGTGTGCAGGGGTGCGAGTTAATTGAGGTAGATATGTACACTATATGTACAAGAGTATGTGGACACCCTTTCAAATTATTGGATTTGGCTCTTTCAGCCACACCCGTTGAAGACATGTTTATAAAATTGAGCACACAGCCATGCAATCTCCATAGGCCATTGGCAGTAGAGCTCGGTGACTTTCAACGTGGCTGCTATTTTTCCAACAAGTCCGTTTGTCAAACTTCTGCCCTGCTAGAGCTGCCCCAGTCAACTGTAAGTGCTGTTATGGTGTAGTGGAAACGTCTAGGAGCAACAACGGCTCAGCCGTGAAGTGGTAGGCCACACAAGCTCACAAATTGGGACCGCTGAGTGCTGAAGCGCGTAGTGCGTAAAAATCGTCTTTCCTCAGTTGCAACGCTCACTACTGAGTTCTAAACTGCCTCTGGAAGCAATGTCAGCACAAGAACCATTCATCGGGTGCATCATGAAATTAGTTTACATGCCCGAGTAGTGACACACAAGCCTAAAATCACCATGCGCAATGGCAAGCGTCAGCTGGAGTTGTGTAAAGCTTGCAGCCATTTTACTCTGGAGCAGTTGAAACACGTTCTCTGGAGTGATGAATCACGCTGTCACGACTTCCGCCGAAGTCGGTTCCTCTCCTTGTTCCGGCGGTGTTCGGCCGTCGACGTCACCAGTCTTCTTAGCCATCGCCGATCCACCTTCCATTTTCCATTTGTTTTGTCTTGTTTTCCCACACACTTGGTTTACATTCCCTCATTATTTGACATGTATATAACCCTCTGTTCTCCCCATGTCTGTGTGTGAAATTGTTTGTTGTAAAGTGTATGTGCACTTCTGACTGGTTTGCGACGGGTTATTTGTACCCATATTTTGTTGTTCTGGGTGCCGTTGGTTTTGCATATTAAACTGCTCCGGTTATTACCCAGTTCTGCTCTCCTGCGCCTGACTTCCCTGCAGCCAGTCACGCACCTCTTACACACGCTTCACCATTTGGCAGTCCAACGGATTATTCTGGGTTTGGCGGATGCCAGGAGAAAGCTACATGCCTTAATGCATAGTGCCACCTAAAAAGTTTGGTGGAGGAGGAATAATGGTTTTGGCCTGTTTTTCATGGTTCGGGCTAGGCTCCTTAGTTTCAATCAATCAATCAGTCAAATGTATTTATAAAGCCCTTTTTACATCAGCAGATGTCACAAAGTGCTATACAGAAACCCAGCCTAAAACCCCAAACAGCAAGCAATGCAGATGTAGAAGGGAAATCTTTCATTAAATGGAAATCTTAACGCTACGGCATAAAATTACATTCTAGACTCTTCTGTGCTTCCAACTTTTCAGCATGACAATGTACCCACGCACAATGCGAGTTCCATAGAGAAATGGTTTGTCAAGGTCAGCGTGGAAGAACTTGATTGGCCTGCACAGAGCCCTGACCTCCACCCTATCAAATACCTTTGGGATGAATTGGAACGCCGACTGCTAGCCAGGCCTAATCGCCCAACATCAATGCATAACCTCACTATTGCTCTTGTGGCTAAATGGAAGCAAGTCCCCGCAGCAATGTTCCACAATCTAGCAGAAAGCCTACCCAGAAGATTGGAGGCTGCTATAGCAGCAAAGGGGGGGACCAACTCCATATTAATGGCCATGATTTTGGACTGACATGTTCGATGAGCAGATGTCCACATACTTTTGGTCAGATCGTGTAGGTAGGGATAAAGTGACTAGGCGTATGTGATGAGTCAAAAGAGATTAGTGCAAAAAAGGGTCAATGCAGATATTTCTGTGTAGCTATTGGTTAACTTATTAACTAACTATTAACATGCTATTGAATACAGGATGGGTGTCTTTTCAGTCATAGAAACAGAATTCATAGAATGGACCTATCCATTCAGACCACTGGAATTGATCTGCTATACCATTGAAATTGAATGGATATTTTATATCTATATGATTTCAATAGGTTTTCTAAGGAGGAGTAACAGTGTAATAAAAAAAACAGATGTTCCCATTCAAGTCAACATTCTCTGATATCTGGACCTCCAACTATCTTTGTGGTACCATTTGAAATGTGAAATGTATTCCCATTTTAGGACATTTAACAGCCAAAACATGACTCCCACCATGTATTCAATAGCATGATGTGTCTCATCCGATTGCGGGCACAACACAAAAACCGAATATGAAAATAATCTGAGTTTACGCATTTTTGGTTAACTGAGGTTAACGGTAAAAAAAAATAACATGATTTTTATTAAGTATAAAACAGTCGGACAACCTTGTTTGTAAGCTTTTAAATTATATACATCTCATCTGTTTATCTTTTTTCCAGTGATGAAGACATGGGTAATGCAAAAGGGGTACATTTTGAGCACATTTATCTCCTGAATGTTTTGGCATTCAAGTTAAAAAAATCTAATTCTGAGCAGTTCTACAATGGACAAATATGTAAAACCAGTGCTGTCAAAAAATGATTGAACTCATAAAGGTATTCTCTTTTACCCTCCAATTTCTTTTTCCTCAGAATAATTAATGATGAAATTCAGATAGTAGTTGTGACAGAGGTAAACTCCCACGACCTCCTGTGGACCCTAATTAATTTTGTTAGTCACACTCACTCAAATATCATATTAGTATATGACTAACATGCTATCGTTTTTTTTACACTGATCTTAACTGTTTGGACATCAGATCAGCGATCACTAACCTTCGATTTGGACAGAAATATTTACTTCAACGCGTCGGCAGCTCTGGACGTTCTGCTTACTCCGGACCCTAATCCCCAGGACTCGAAAGAGGAAGAGGCGGTGAAAGAGAGGCAGGCGAGCAGGCACCCTGATGAGATTCCGTAGGTGAGCAAATAAACCGCCATTGCCCTCTGTTCTATTGGCGAACGTGCAATCACTGGAGAACAAACTGGATGAGCTGCATTCGAGACTATCCTATCAACGGGACATGTAAAACTCAAATATAATATGTTTCTCTGACTCATGGCTGAACGAGGACATGGATATACATCTCACTGGTTTTTCTATGCATCTTCAAGACCGGACGGCACACTGGGGTAAGACAAAAGGAGGAGGGGTGTGTCACTTTGTTACCAACAGCTATGACTGAGTGGAATTTCTTTGAATTGCACTGAATTAAATTTGACTTCCTGTAACTCAAACTAAAATTCTAGTTCTACACTCTTTGGGGTTTGGCCAATTCAATTAGAATTTCAATTAATGAGTTTAATGGGAGTCAATTCCAAAATGCTCAATTGAGCCCAACCCTGCTTGGCATAGCTCCTGGTCAACAGTTGTTCTGAAGCTGTTCGCTGCAACAAAAACCCAACTCAACATGGGTCCGTGCCCGTATGTTATTCTCTTTCATCTTGAAATCACCCCTAATGATTTTACTATTTATTGGTTTGTCCATTATTCCGTTCTGACTCTTTATTTCAAAATGGCTATCACAGTTCCTTTCATGATGTGTGTATAGAACGTAAACATCACAAGTGTATCAGTCGCTCTCTGTCAATGAGTTTTAATTGTCAGTGAATGTCGAGGATCAGCACATTTATTTTCTCTCATCCTGAAACATGTCTTGTGTAATGTTGTCCTTTTGTCTAAGTACACTCATATCATCCTTCATACACAGTGTCTCTGACGTATGTTCCATTGTTCCTCAAGTACCCATTTTGATGTTGGAGCATCAACAAGCATCTATTGGCTGAAACAAAATTAGCTTTAACACCTTATTACTCACCTCCATTTAAAAGCCTGGACCTTGACCACTTACGCTGTGAAAGAAAATTACCCTGGCACAAAGACCGAGCTCTTGTCTCCCCAAAACACATCACTGCACCCTTGTCATTATTGGAGGGTCTATTAAAAACAATTATTGTAGCCCTTCACTGCGGCCAGTTTGGTCTTTGTGCAGTTGTGGGTTTGTATCACTGGAGAAGGACAGAGTATAAACAATGGATGAGCCGTTTAGTCAGAGTAAGACTACACTGTGATTTTAGAACATCACGGAGTGGAAGTCACATGGGGTGAACGGTGAAGATGGCACACTAGGTACTAGCTGCGAAACCCAGACCAGAATTTTATGAAAGATATTCTCTGGTACTTCTGTATACTTTTAGTCAGTAGTTCTGAAAGCAGCTCTCACAAGCCAAAAGTGGTCCCCGAAAATTGCATACAGGTACAGTATGTGATAGCCTCAGGATAGTTACAGAATGAGAAGTGTAACCTCATAAATTGTATATGCCCCTGATACTTCACATGTCACCTTTCTCTCTACCTTGGGGCCTGTGATATCTAACTCTCTTGAGGGTCCCATAAGTATGGATGGACTTTAATTTGCTTCGCAATCCTTTACTAGACCATTCTGGTGCCCCCCTTCTCTCAGACACATGCCACAGCAGCAATGGTGGAATTTAAATCAAGGCTATCTCTTTCAGATGTGTGGCTCCTGGTTAATTCAGATTTATGGGAATATACCTTTTACCTGATAAATTGAAACAGATAGAGAACCAACAGTCTATCCAAGCCATTAGGGATAGTGAGAGAGTACTTCAATGTGATGCCAACAGAATGAATCAATATTTTGGCACTTCTATTCCAAGTTGTATGGGTCAGAGAATAGAGCCGGGGGCAATGACTTTGATGCCTTCTTTAATTAAGAGCTTTAACCTTCCCATGGTGAATATATTGGATCAAGTTGATTTGGACCTCCCAATGACACAGCTAGAAATGTATATGCAATTATGAAAATATCCTCTGGGAAAAAGCCTGCTAAAGACAGTTTAGGTATTGAAATCTACAAATGTTTCAAAAACAACTGTCCCCTACCCTTCTAGAATTATTTGATGAAATACTAGAATCCAAATCTATGCCTTGTGCCGAGCAGCTATCTCCCTGCTACCCAAGCCTGTTAAGGACCATTTAGAGCTAGGGAGTTTCCAACCCTTAAGTTTGTTGAACAGCATCTATGAGATATTAGCTAAGACCCTCACCCTATGCTTGGAGACGGGAATCCCATCAATACTAGTCTGTGGCAACCTAAATGCCAGAACTGGACAAGAACCTGAGACTCTCAGCTGTCACGGATCCCTCCGGAACTTTCATGACGCACACCTGTCTCCTATTCCCACTGATTAGTACTTGTATAAGTGTGCCCTTTGGTTTCCATTGGGCTGTCGATTATTGTTGCAATGTCCGTTAGTTGGTGTGAGTACCTGTGATGTCTGTTTTGGCTTTCGTGCCCTTGTGGATTTCACAGATGATTAAGGCTCTCGTCATGTATGTTAATCATCGTGTGTTATTTATTCAAGGTACTGCTCACTCTTTTGTTTGGGTTTCAACCCTATGTTTTGTACAGTGTTTGTTTGGTCGTCGTCCCCGTGCTTTTACACGGCACGCTGTAATTTGAGTACAATAAAGACCCCTATTATGCATTCCATTCTGTCTCCCAAATCATTCATGCCAGCATGACAGAATAATCAACTATTAACAAACAGATCACCGACCATTTCGAAATCCACCGTACCTTCTCCTCTATGCAATCTAATTTCCGAGCTGGTCATGGATGCACCTCAGCCACGCTCAAGGTCCTAAAACGATATCATAAACACCATTGATAAGAGACAATACTGTGCAGTTGTATTCATCGACCTGGCCAAGGCTTTCGACTCTGTCAATCACCACATTCTTATCGGCAGACTCAACAGCCTTGGTTTCTCAAATGACTGTCTCGCCTGGTTCACCAACTACTTCTCAGACAGAGTTCAGTGTGTCAAATCAGAGGGCCTGTTGTCCAGACCTCTGGCAGTCTCTATGGGGGTCCCACAGGGTTCAATTCTCAGGCTGACTCCATTTTCTGTATACATCAATGATGTCGCTCTTGCTGCTGGTGATTCTCTGATCCACCTCTACGCAGAAGACACCATTCTGTATACTTCTGGCCCTTCTTTGGACACTGTGTTAACTAACCTCCAGACGAGCTTCAATGCCATACAACTCTCCTTCCGTGGCCTCCAACTGCTCTTAAATTCAAGTAAAACTAAATTCATGCTCTTCAACCAATCACTACCCGCACTTGCTCGCCCGTCCAGCATCACTACTCTGGACGGCTCTGACTTAGAATATGTGGACAACTACAAATACCTAGGTGTCTGGTTAGACTGTAAACTCTCCTTCTAGACTCATATTAAGCATCTCCAATCCAAATCTAGAATCGCCTCCTATTTCGCAACAAAGCATCCTTCACTCAAGCTGCCAAACATACCCTCGTAACATTGACTATCCTACCGATCCTTGACTTCGCTGATGTCATTTTCAAAATAGCCTCCAACACTCTATTCAGTAAATTGAATATAGTCTATCACAGTGCCATCCGTTTTGTCACAAAACCCCATGTACTACCCACCACTGCGACCTGTATTATCTCGTTGGCTGGCCCTACCTTTATATTCGTTGCCAAACCCACTGGCTTCAGGTCATCTATAAGTCTTTGCTAGGTAAAGCCCCGCCTTATCTCAGCCCACTGGTCACCATAGCAGCACCCAACTGTAGCATACTCTCCAGCAGGTATATTTCAATGGTCACCCCCAAAGCCAATTTCTCCTTTGGCTGCCTTTCCTTCCAGTTCTCTGCTGCCAATGACTGGAACAAACTGCAAAAATCACTGAAGCTGGAGACTTATATCTCCCTCACTAACTTTAAGCACCAGCTGTCAGAGCAGCTCACAGATCACTGCACCTGTACATAGCCCATCTGTAAATTGCCCATCCAACTACCTCATCCCCATACTGTTATATATTTTTTTTGTTGCTCCTTCGTACCCCAGTATCTCTACTTGCACATTCGTCTTCTGCACATCTATCACTCCAGTGTTTAACTTCTATGGGCAAGCGTCCCACCCTAGTCAACAGCCAGTGGAATCACGTGGCGCGAAATACAAATACCTCAAAAATGCTATAACTTCAATTTCTCAAACATATGACTATTTTACACCATTTTAAAGACAAGACTCTCATTAATCTAACCACATTGTCCGATTTCAAAAAGGCTTTACAGCGAAAGCAAAACATTAGATTATGTCAGGAGAGTACCCTGCCAAAAATAATCACACAGCCATTTTCAAAGCAAGCATATATGTCACAAAAACCAAAACCACAGCTAAATGCAGCACTAACCTTTGATGATCTTCATCAGATGACACTCCTAGGATATTATGTTATACAATACATGCATGTTTTGTTCAATCAAGTTCATATTTATATCAAAAACCAGCTGAGTACATAGCTCGGTCATCACGGCTAGCTATTTTGACACCCACCAAGTTTGGGGCTCACTAAACTCAGAATTACTATTAGAAAAATTGGATTACCTTTGCTGTTCTTTGTCAGAATGCACTCCCAGGACTTCTACTTCAACAACAAATGTTGTTTTGGTTCCAAATAATCCATAGTTATGTTCAAATAGCTCCATTTTGTTCGTGCGTTCAGGTCACTATCCGAAGGGTGACGTGTGAGCTCATTTCGTGACAAAAAAAATCAAAATATTCCATTACCGTACTTTGAAGCATGTCAAACGCTGTTTAAAATCAATTTTTGTGCAATTTTTCTCGTAAAATAGCGATAATATTCCAACCGGCAACGTTGTATTCATTCAAAGGCTGAAAGAAAAAAATGGAGTAGTCTCGTGAATGAGCATCTCAGTCTCACTGTCCCCAGGCTGACCACTCACAAACTCTGCTGCTGTTCTTTGCCCAGAGACAGCAGACACCCCATTCCATCCTCAGTGTTGAGGATCAGCATGGCAGATGTGTTGTTGCCTAACCTTACCACCTGGAGGTGGCCAGTCAGGAAGTCCAGGATCCAGTTGCAGAGGGAGGTGTTAAGTCCCAGGGTCCTTAGCTTTGCTTTGTGGGTACTATGGTGTTTAATGCTGAGCTGTAGTCAATGAACAGTAATCTCACATACAGTGGCTTGCGAAAGTATTCACCCCCTTGGTATTTTTCCTATTTTGTTGCCTTACAACCTGGAATTAAAATAGATTTTTGGAGGGTTTGTATAGTTTGATTTACACAACATGCCTACCACTTTGAAGATGCAAAATATTTTTTATTTTGAAACAAACAAGAAATAAGACAAAAAATTCTGAACATTTGAGCAATCTTTTGCAGCAATTACAGCTGCAAGTCTCTTGAGGTATGTCTCTATAAGCTTGGCACATCTAGCCACTGGGATTTCTGCCCATTCTTCTAGGCAAAACTGCTCCAGCTCCTTCAAGTTGGATGGGTTTCGCTGGTGTACAGGAATCTTTAAGTCATACCACAGATTCTCAATTGGATTGAGGTCTGGGCTTTGGCTAGGCCATTCCAAGACATTTAAATGCTTCCACTTAAACAACTCGAGTGTTGCTTGAGCAGTATGCTTAGGGTCATTGTCCTGCTGGAAGGTGAACCTCCGTCCCAGTCTCAAATCTCCGGAAGACTGAAACAGGTTTCCCTCAAGACTTTCTCTGTATGTAGTGCCATCCATCATTCATTCAATTCTGACCAGTTTCCCAGTCCCTGCTGATGAAAAACATCCTCACAACATGATGCTGCCACCACTATGCTTCAATGTGGGGATGGTGTTTTCGGGTGATGAGAGGTGTTGGGTTTGTGCCAGACATAGCATTTTCCTTGATGTCCAAAAAGCTTAATTTTAGTCTCATCTGACCAGAGTACCTTCTTCCATATGTTTGGGGAGTCTCCCATATGCCTTTTGGCAAACACCAAATGTGTTTGCTTATTTTTTTCTTTAAGCAATGGCTTTTTTCTGGCCACTCTTCCGTAAAGCCCAGCTCTGTGGAGTGTACGGCTTAAATTGGTCCTATGGACAGATACTCCAATCTCCGCTGTAGAGCTTTGCAGCTCCTTCAGGGTTACCTTTGGTCTCTTTGTTGCCTCTCTGATTAATGCCCTCCTTGCCTGGTCGGCAATGGTGGACGGCCATGTCTTGGCAGGTTTGTTGTGGTGCCATATTCTTTCCATTTTTAATGATGCATTTAATGTTGCTCCGTGGGATGTTCAAAGTTTCTGATATTTTTTTATAGCCCAACCCTGATCTGTACTTCTCCACAACTTTGTCCCTGACCTGTTTGGAGAGCTCCTTGGTCTTCATGGTGCCGCTTGCTTGGTGGTGCCCCTTGCTTAGTTGTGTTGCAGACTCTAGGGCCTTTCAGAACAGGTCTATATATACAATGAGATCATGTGACAGATCATGTGACACTTAGATTGCACCCAGGCAGAATTCATTTAACTAATTATGTGACTTCTGAAGGTAATTGGGATCTGTTGGTGCGGTATGCGAATTGGAGTGGGTCTAGGGTTTCTGGGATGATGTTGTTTATGTGAGCCATGACCAGCCTTTCAAAGCACTTCATGGCTACCGACATGAGTGCTACGGGGTGGTAGTGATTTAGGCAGGTTACCTTCACTTTCTTGGGCACAGGGACAATGGTTTCTGCTTGAAACATGTAGGTGTTAGTCTCGGACAGGGAGAGGTTGAAAATGTCAGTAAAGACACTTGCCAGTTGGTCCACGAATACTCTGAGTACACGTCCTGGTAATCCGTCTGGCCCTGCGACCTTGTGAATGTTGACCTGTTTAAATGTCTTGCTCACATTGGCTATGGAGAGCATGATCCCACAATCGTCCGGAACAGCTGGTGCTCTCATTCGTGCTTCAGTGTTGCTTGCCTCAAAGAGCATTTAACTCATCTGGTAGGCTTGTGTCACTGGGCAGCTCGCTGCTGGTTTTCCCTTTGTGGTCTGCAATAGTTTGCAAGCCCTGCCACATCTGACGAGCGTCAGAGCCGGTGTAGTAGGATTCAATTTTAGTCCTGTATTTACGCTTTGCCTGTTTGATGTTTCGTCTGAGGGCATAGCGGGATTTAGACTTATATCCTGCCCCCCCAAAGGATCTTCAGTTAATAATGAGGGAAAGCTACCACAGAATGTGAAATGTGATCCCTGCATTACTTACTGAGATGGATGGAATATTCAGTGATTTAGGACTGCAGGTTCCACCCCACACGACCACTCTCACAAGCAGCTGTATATTGCTGTAGCTGCTTTAGTATTTTTGTGCATAAGTAATATATTTCCTAGTTACCGTCCTCTTCTGAGCCTGAGTGAGTAGCTGAGGAGGTGTGTGTGTGTGTGCTTGTGTGAATTGTGTCTCACATTAGCCTTTTCCATTAAAGCAATTTCACCGACCATTGTATTCCTGAAGAGGACCTGGGATGTCACTAATGGTGTCTCACACAGACACACACACACACACACACACACACACACACACACACACACACACACACACACACACACACCTCTCACGTCATGCAATCATCATCTGTCACCTGATTGCTGTGTAAAACACAGACATTAGCATAGAATGAGACACATTATGACTCCTCACACCTTTCCTCAACAATGCCCGGCATTACTGAGATAATGTTTCAGAAAAGCTCTGACACTCCAGAAGGCTTGAGACTGTGGTGATGGTATTAATAGGTTATTCTTATTCACATTCATTACAACCAGTTTTATTATCAAGTCTAATGTAAATATCGATGTTAAAATAAAGTTGTGAGGAAGAAGCTAAATTAGACAGACGTGCACACACACGCACACACACACCAGTCAGTCAGAATGACAGAGGTGACAGCGGGAGGTTGTGCAGGTAGTCTGTCTTGAAGAGAAACATGAAATGTTGGACATGTACAGCAGACACACTGGATACATGCTGATGTCAGAGGTCGCTGCTCTCTCCTCTCTGCCATGTTGTCTTAAGTCCTGCCTACCTAATGAGGTCTTGTTACATCTGCTATCCCTTGCTCGTTATATGGGTGGAGGGGATATAGGAGGAAGGAGGGAAGAGGTTGTCATTAACTCCTTTTCCTTCTTTTTGTGTACCCCTCCATCACATGAAGGAGATCAGGCCCAAGGGGGCTACTTCCACCTGCGGCCCAGCAGGGTCACTGGGCAGTGGTTCTGGAGGGGTCCAGGAGGTGGGCTGGGGATGGAGGATCATCCTGAGGCACAGACAGTACTAGAAAATGTGAGAGCGAGAGAGAGACAGTTAGACAGACAGAGAAAAAGAGAGTACTGGAACTCCTTGGATGTAAATGGGTTTGTTTCCCCACCTGTCACCCTGCCCACTTGCACACAGACATGCTCATAGAGGTCTTTGATAATGACATAATCATCCGAGAGCACCGAACCATGCAAATGGGCAAGATGAGTTGTGTTCCGATCCGTGGGTCTCCATCTATTTCCATTGTTGTAATGTACTGTTGCTGATGACCTGTACTCACAGAATTAGCAGCTACTGAGAGGACTGCCCTCGGAAAGAGACCTGCACTGACACCCACCTGCTGGAAATGTGTGGACGCTTTTAATTTGTCTTTCTCAAAACATTTTACAAAAAAAACATGGAAAAGTAGTGCGTGTAAATGTACATTTTCAACCCCTTTGCTATGAAGCCCCTAAATATGATCTGGTGCAACCAATTACCTTCATAAGTCACATAATTAGTTAAATAAAGTCCACCTGTGTGCAATCTAAGTGTCACATGATCTGTCACATGATCTCAGTATATACAGTTGAAGTCGGAAGATTACATACACCTTAGCCAAATACATTTAAACTCAGTTTTTTAAAAATCCTGACATTTAATCCTAGTAAAAATTCCATGTCTTAGGTCAGTTAGGATCACCACTTTATTTTAAGAATGTTAAATGTCAGAATAATATTAGAGATAATTATTTATTTCAGCTTTTATTTCCTTCATCGCATTCCCAGTGGGACAGAAGTTTACATACACTCAATTAATATTTGGTAGCATTGTCTTTAAATTGTTTAACTTCTTATGGCTTGGGGGCAGTATTTCGACGTCTGGATGAGAAGCATGCCCAAAGTAAACTGCCTGTTACTCAGGCCCAGAAGCTAGGATATGCATATAATTGGTAGATTTGGATAGAAAACACTCTAAAGTTTCCAAAGCTATTAAATAACGTCTGTGAGTATAACAGAACTGATATGGCAGGCAAAAATCTGAGGAAAATCCATCCAGGAAGTGGGATTTTTTTTATATGGGTATTTTCATTTGAATGCCTATAGAGAATCTAATGGGTAAGGACCCAGATTGCAGTTCCTGTGGCTTCCACTAAATGTCAACAGTCTTTAGACATTGTTTCAAGCTGTTTTCTGAAAAATGAAGAAGAATGAGACCTTTCTGTCAGTGGACTGTAGAATCATGCAGTGCTGTTTGCGCGTGTGACTGAGTGCGTGCCCGAGTGCGTGCCTTTCGTTGTTTTTCCTTTCTATTGACTACGCTATTGTCCGGTTGAAATATTATCGATTATTTAGACAATAGACAACCTGAGGATTAATTATAAACATCGTTTGACATGTTTCTACGAACTTTACCGGTACTATTAGGATGTATTCGTCTGCATGTTTTGACTGCCTTTAAGCCAGTGGATTACTGAACAAAACGCGCCAACAAAACTGAGTTTTTGGGATATAAAGAGGGATTTTATCGAACAAAATGAACATTTATTGTGTAGCTGGGACTCTTGTGACTGCAACCATATGAAGATCTTCAAAGGTAAGTGATTAATTTTATCGCTATTTCTGACATTTGTAATTCCTTTACTTGCTTGTAAAATGTTTGTATGCTTTTGTAAGCGGGGCACTGTCCTCAGATAATCACATTGTATGCTTTCGCCGTAAAGTCTTTTTGAAATCTGTCAAAACGGATTGGATTAACAATAAATTAATCTTTAAGCCGATGAATAACACTTGTATTTTTTAAGAATGTTTATTATGACTATTTCTGTATTTTGAATTTGGCGCTCTGCGATTTCACTGTCGAGGTGGGTCGCTAGCGGAACACCAGCGCCAGAAAGGTTAACTTGAGTCAAACGTTTCGGGTAGCATTCCACAAGCTTCCCACAATAAGTTGGGTGAATTCTGGCCCATTCCTCCTGACAGAGCTGGTGTAACTGAGTCAGGTTTGTAGGCCTCCTTTTTGCACAAGCTTTTTCAGTTCTGCCCATACATTTTCTATGGGATTGAGGTCAGGGCTTTGTGATGGCCACTTCAATACCTTGACTTTGTTGTCCTTAAGCCATTTTGCCACAACTTTGGAAGTATGCTTGGGGACATTGTCCATTTGGAAGATGCACTTGCAACCAAGTTTTAACTTCCTGACTGCTGTCTTGAGATGTTGCTTCAATATATCCACATAATTGTCCTTCCTCATGATGCCATGTATTTTGTGAAGTGCACCAGTCCCTCCTGCAGCAAAGACATCCGTGCTTCACGGATGGGATGGTGTTCTTCGGATTGCAAGCCTCCCCCTTCTTCCTCCAAACATAACGATGGTCATTATGGCCAAACAGTTATATTTGTGTTTCATCAGACCAGAGGACATTTCTCCCAAAATTACAATCTTTGTCGACATGTGCAGTTGCAAAACGTAGTCTGGCTTTTTTATGGCGGTTTTGGAGCAGTGGATTCTTCCTTGTAGAGCGGTCTTTCAGGTTACGTCAATATAGGACTCGTTTTACTGTGGATATAGATACTTTTGTACCTGTTTCCTCCAGCATCTTCACAAAGTTCTTTGCTGTTGTTCTGGGATTGATTTGCACTTTTCGCACCAAAGTACATTCATCTCTAGGAGACAGAACACATCTCCTTCCTGAGCGGTATGACGGCTGCGTGGTCCCATGGTGTTTATAGTTGTGTACTATTGTTTGTACAGATTAACGTGGTACCTTTAAGCATTTGGAAATTGCTCCCAAGGATGAACCAGACTTGTGGAGGTCTACAATTTTTGGGACTGATTTCATTTGATTATCCCTTGATGTCAAGCAAAAGGGCAATAGGTTTGAAGGTAGACCTTGAAATACATCCACAGGTGCACCTCCAATTGACTCAAATTATGTCAATTAGCCTATCAGAAGCTCCTAAAGCCCTGACATCATTTTCTGGATTTTTCCAAGTTTTTTAAAGGCACAGTCAACTTAGTGTATGTAAACTTCTGACCCACTGGAATTGTGATACATTGAATTATAAGTGAATTTAAGCTTATGAGTGTTTTAACAAGGCATTGTTGCTATAATGACCGAAGAACTCGTGCTTTTTACCAAACCACAAAGTAGGGAGAACTTTCCAAGCGCGACATTGGAGCATGTGTATCGACAAGATCGATAGAAAGGCCGCGCTACTCTCAGATCAGCTTTCCCCATTCACATGTTCACAATCATTTTAAAATTGCTACTGCTGATGAGAGATCAGCTGCTAGAGATACAGTGCCTTCAGAAAGTTTTCATTGACTCATTCCACATTTTGTTGTGTTACAGACTGAATTCAAAATGGATTAAATAGATTTTCTCACCCATCTACATTCAATACCAAATAATGACAAAGTGAAAACATATTTTTAAACATGTTAGCAAATTTATTGAAAAATAATACAGAAACATCTTATTTACATAACTATCCACATCTGTGAGTCAATACTTTGTAGAAGCGCCTTTGGCAGCGATTACAGCTGTCAGTCTTTCTGGGTAAATCTCTAAGAGCTTTTCAAAGCTGGTTTGTCGAACATTTGCCCATTATTCTTTTCAAAATTCTTAAAACTCTATAAAATTGGTTGCTCGACAACCATTTTCAGGTCTTGCCATAGATTTCCAAGCAGGAATATTCACTGCCTTCTTGATAAGCAACTCCACTGTAGATTTGGCCTGTTTAAGGTCATTGTCTTTCTGAAAGCTGAATTAATTTCTCATTGTCTGGTGATAAGCAGACTGAACCAGGTTTTCTTCTAAGATTTTGCCTGTGCTTAGCTCAATTCTGTTATTTTTTATCGTGAAGAACTCCCCAATCCAGAATGATGACAAGCATGCTAGTGATGCAGCCACCAGGGTGCTTGAGAATATGGAGAGTGGTACTCCATAATGTGTTGCTTTAGTGCCTTGTTGCTAACATGTTTTGGAATATTTCTTTCTGTACACTCTCTGTAAATTTGGTTAGTATTGTGGAGTAACAATATTGTTAATCCATCTTCAGTTTTCTCCTATAACAGCCATTCAACTCTGCAATTGTTTTAATAACTTCACCATGCTCAAAGGGATATTCAATGTTAGCTTTTTTTACCCATCTACCAATAGGTGCGCTTCTTTGCGAGGCATTGGAAAACCTCCCTCGTCTTTGTGATTGAATCTGTGTTTGAAATGCACTGTTCGACTGAAGGACCTAACAAATAATTGTATGTGTCAGTTACAGAGATGAGGTAGCAATAAAAAAATCATGTTACCCTTATTATTGCACACAGAGTGAGTCCATGTAACTTTTTATGTGACTTGTTCGGCACATTTTTACTCCTGAACTTATTTATGCTTGAATACTTATTGACTCAAGACATTTCAGCTTTTCCTTTTTTATTAATTTGCACAAAAAAAACATATTACCACTTAGAAACTATTTATTGGGTATTGTGCGTAGGCCAGTAATAAAAGTCTCTAATTAATCCATTTTAAATTTAGGCTGTAACACAACAAAATATGTAACTCACCACCTGGCTTCGGTCTTATGTAGCAAAATGTCAAGTGGTGTTTTTTACATTGGATAAAAGTAGAGACTCAGAGCTACAAAATGGTACATCATACACCACATGAGGAAAAATGGAAAAGTCATTCTCCTTTGAAAATTGATCAACTTGTTAACTCACTTTTGAAAAAATGGTCTTTGTATGTTTTGGTATCTAGTGAAGAGCTCTTCTTTGTCTATGCCCATTCAGCATCACTCTTAAGCTTTAGGCCCACCCATCTCGTTTGGCTCACTTGACGCTCTGGCCGATGATTTGTTTACCTCTGGATAACATGAAGCTAGATTATTTGGATGTTTGCTCATTTTCAGATTTTTTTCTGGAGTTTGGGACTGAATTGAATTAAACATTTATGAAACCATTTTCATTTGTGATTAAGAGACGGAGCCTATAAATTTGAGTGGATTTGGGGGAATTTTGGTTTGATTCTGTATGCCAGCGGATGCATTTTTGAATACACATCACTCTTCACATGACAATGAGGTTAGTGCTGACTGACCATTATAGATATTTATAGCAAATGACAAGGCTTCACAAGGCTCTTTCCCTCTCTCAAACCATACTTTCCCTTCTCTGTCTATCTTCTGTATCGTTGTTTCTTTCTTTGAATATGTTTGCCTCTTTCTCGTTCTCCCCCTCCTCTGCGTCTGTGATCTTTGGAGAATAGGTTGTTGATTCTGGACTGGGACTTGGCTCCTGCTCCCTGGCCTTGGCCATGCTTCGATCAGCCTTTAAATTGGATCAGGGCTTTTGTGATGGCTGATGGGACAGAGTTAAGCCAAGTGGCACACACTGAGCGGGCTCAGTAGCGGGCAGATGGACACCGAGTGAAAGCACTGTGATATTTTATTGTGTTCCACATCTTTAGGGGTGTGTTCCCTAGCAGATCCAACGTCCAAAAGCTCTATTCATAAATCAATGGTGAGTGCTTTCCCAGTCCAAGGAAATGCCTTTCCAAGATCTCATCCCTAAATGTGTAATCAAGACTGGGCCATGAGGAGCGGAATATAGGACAGCACATGCCTGCTCACAGTTATCATCAATAGGGTTGGGGTCAATTTAGGGAAATTATAAAAATCCAGATGAATAATCATAATGAAAACATTTATGCAATTTATATTAAATAGGGATTTGTAAAAAACATTTGGAATTTCCCAAAAGCCTAAATGGATTAGATTGTTGACCCCAACCCTAGTGTACCAGCTCTTTTTCAATTCCAAGCATCAGTTTAGTCATAGTTGTCTCCTAGGGACAGATGTGTACCAAAACAACTGCACAAATGTCTATTTTATTCAACACCCCAACCCAATTAAAAAGGGTTAAACGAGTGGTGGCTAAAAGTTCAAATATGAAAAATCTAAAATCACATCCTCTTCACTCTCTAGCAACCTTGTGTCCTCAGCTCCAACTCTGAATAGGATTTAGCCCATGGGTTAGCATTACATTACTACTGCTAGTCTGTGTGTATGTGTTTTGAGTGTGTCTATATGTATGTATGTATGTATGTATGTATGTATGTATGTATGTATGTATGTATGTATGTATGTATGTATGTATGTATGTATGTATGTATGTATGTATGTATGTATGTATGTATGTATGTGTGTGTGTTTGCCAATTACTGCAGATTACTTACACCCATGTAAAAACAGGAATTAGTTCCTAATAGGGAGCTGTTCCCCCTTCTTATGTTACGCAAGCCCTCGCCTGCATCACACATTTAAAATGAGTAAGTACCTCACCCCTCCATCCCCCAAAAACTCAAACTGAGCCATCCTCTGATCTGGACATTAGCAAGGGGGCTTTGCGGTTTTATTTCAGGGAAAAAACATGCGATAGGGTTTCAGCTCCAAAGCCCTGGTATGTGTGAGTATAGGGCCAGGAAGGGTGGTCTTTATCCCCAAATCTCCTCTTCCTTCCGTACCCTCCCTCCCCTGTCTAGGATTTATTTAGAGACAACCTCTCCAACCTTTTGTTTTCTGTGGTGAGGCATGGTGAGCAGAGCCACAGCCAGCCAGGAGGCCTCACTGCACAATGCTTCTCTGCAGATGTACCTCAATAAATGGATGAATGAATGCACACAAATAAATAATTTAAATAATGAATCCCAATTTCTTTGATGTTTTTCATTTATATTATTTCATTTATTTATTTCTGTATTTCTTCCTCCAACATGGAAATGAGGGGCGGTCAAGCAAACGTATGTGAGTGAAATTGAACACCATTGTTTGATCAATGCCACGGCGCGTTGCTCAATTGCATTTGCCTGGGCTGCGTTCAGCATGACAGAACGGTGTTCAACAAAGGCCATGTTCCACCCCCCAAACAATAATATGTAGCGTATATCACAGGAGGTTGGTGGCACCTTAATTGGGGAGGACGGGCTCATGGTGATGGTTGGAGCGGAATAGGTGGAATGGTCTCAAATACATTAAACACATGCCATTCCATTTACTCTGTTCCAGACATTATTATGATCCGTCCTCCCCTCAGCAGCCTCCACTGGTGCATATAGCTATGTATCAATATAAGTCACCTTTCTTTATGGAAATTGGAGATAAAATAGATTATATGCTGCTGTGCTGCAGCGTACAATAAAAACACACAAAAATAACAAATGGATCATTGTCCTTGCTTGCCATAGAAACAGATGAACAGTTGTGGAACACTGAACCATTGATTGCCTGGTTGCACCAGGTGGCTGTGTTACAAGTGGGTTGCTTTTGACAATAAAGCCCAAATGAAATGAAAAGCTTTTTTTGCGTGTGAACGAGAATGCATGGAATTAGAATGCATGGTAGTGAATGAGAGAAAACAGATGGGCTGCGAGCATCAACAGCTTCAAATTAGAAAGCAAGTCTATTTTTCTCATGTCTATGCTAAGCAATGCTGGTAAAGTGAGCGGATCAATTGCCAGATAAAATAGACTGCATTGTTACATCTGGAATTGTGACATGTATATTTAAAAAGTGTTTAAGTTTGGCTGCCGGTGCCGATATTACATATTTGAAAACAACTATATGCCTACCTTTGTTGATTTCTTGCACAGGCATATACTGTAGCCTAGGCAGGCTACGGATGGGAGACTTGAGGAACTCGTTCAACAGAGAATACTGTTATGTAGAAAGAATGTGACTAGCAACATTCTTTATACACTGATAGAGTGTATTAGCTACAACTATCCTCATGTTCATGAGCCAACATAACAGGAGGCAGGTATGGTGGTTCCCATAGGACGTAAGGCGAGTCAAGAGGAACACAGCAATAATTCACAAGGGCTACATAGTGAACATAACAAATAAAACTGGATTTTCATGACAATTACGTTGGAATACATTACACAGTGTATTTGAATTGATGATCTCTACCCTCTCACGCAAATGTTTATGATGTTGACGCATCTCTCTGTGTGGTTTCAGCTTAAGGTACCTGACTACAGCCATACAGTTTTGAACCTAGAAGAAGACCAAGTGAAGGGAGTAGGTAAGAAGGGAGGAATCCGGGAGAAAGAGAACGCGCTTGTTTGAAATGGAAAAGCTTTGCAAAAGCTATTGATAAAGAAGAACATCAAGATGAAGCAGCTGCTTTACAAGTGGGATGCACTGTTGAGTGCTACATCCCCAGGGGTTCGTGCTGATTGTATGTAGATTGTGACGGCCAGTTAATTGGTATCCCTTGACAAGGCAAGAACAAGATGTATGTCAGGAGAAGTGCAGTGTTATCATAAGGAGACTTATACTTGGAATACGGAGGAGGAATGGAGGGAAAAAGAGAGGGAGCGAGAGAGAGGAAGAGGGTATGCTTGAGTTGGTTAAAAAAGGCAGAAAAAAGGAGATGGTTTGTTAAAAGAAGAATAGTATCAAGTGTAAGCAGCGTGAGTTGTGGACAGGAGGAGAAATGGAAGTGAATGAGCGCAAAGTATCAGAGGTGGTAGGTGTGGTGAAGTTCTCAGAGCCTGAGGCTTGCACCGAGGGTCAGGATGAAGATGAGTCTGTGACAGTAGGAGTGAAGTTTTTTGAAAAAGTGTATCCTTGCTTTTTGGCTGATCCATTAGTGGGTTAAGGGTGGGTGAAAAAAAATAAAATCAAAGTTTATTTGTCACGTGAGCCGAATACAACAGGTGTAGACCTTACAGTGAAATGCTTACTTACAGGCTCTAACCAATAGTGCAAAAAAGGTACTAAGTGAACAATAGGTAAGTAAAGAAATAAAACAGTAAAAAGACAGGCTATATACAGTAGCGAGGCTACATACAGACACCGGTTAGTCAGGCTGATTGAGGTAGTATGTACATATAGATATGGTTAAAGTGACTATGCATATATGATGAACAGAGAGTAGCAGTAGAGTAAAAGAGTGTTTTTTTAATTTTTATTTCACCTTTATTTAAACAGGTAGGTAAGTTGAGAACAAGTTCTCATTTACAATTGCAACCTGGCCAAGATAAAGCAAAGCAGTTTGACACATACAACAACACAGAGTTATACATGGAGTAAAACAAACATACAGTCAATAATACAGTAGAAAAATAAGTCCATATACAATGTGAGCAAATGAAGTGATATAAGGGGGTAAAGGCAAAAAAGGCCATGGTGGCAAAGTAAATACAATATAGCAAGTAAAACACTGGAATGGTAGATTTGAAGTGGAAGAAAGTGCAAAGTAGAAATAGAAATAATGGGGTGCAAAGGAGCAAAATAAATAAATAAATACAGTAGGGGAAGAGGTACTTGTTTGGGCTAAATTATAGATGGGCTATGTACAGGTGCAGTGATCTCTGACCTGCTCTGTCAGCTGGTGCTTAAAGCTAGTGAGGGAGATATAAGTCTCCAGCTTCAGAGATTTTTGCAGTTCGTTCCTGTCATTGGCAGCAGAGAACTGGAAGGAAAGACGACCAAAGGAGGTATTGGCTTTGGGGGTGACCAGTGAGATATACCTGCTGGAGCGCATGCTACGAGTGGGTGCTGCTATGGTGACCAGTGAGCTGAGATAAGGCGAGGCTTTACCTAGCAGAGACTTGTAGATAACCTGTAGCCAGTGGGTTTGGCGATGAGTATGAAGCAAGGGCCAACCAACGAGAGCATACAGGTCGCAATGGTGGGTAGTGTATGGGGCTTTGGTGACAAAACTGATGACACTGTGATAGACTGCATCCAGTTTGTTGAGTAGAGTGTTGGAGGCTATTTTATAGATGACATCACTGAAGTTGAGGATCGGTAGGATGGTTAGTTTTACGAGGGTATGTTTGGCAGCATGAGTGAAGGATGCTTTGTTGCGATATAGGAAGCCGATTCTAGATTTAATTTTGGATTGGAGATGCTTAATGTGAGTCTGGAAGGAGAGTTTACAGTCTAACCAGACACCCAGGTATTTGTAGTTGTCCACATATCTAAGTCAGAGCCGTCCAGAGTAGTGATGCTGGACGGGCGAGCAGATGCGGGCAGTGATCGATTGAATAGCATGCATTTAGTTTTACTTGCGTTTAAGAGCAGTTGGAGGCCACGGAAGGAGAGTTGTATGGCATTGAAGCTCATCTGGAGGTTAGTTTACACAGTGTCCAAAGAAGGGCCAGAAGTATACAGAATGGTGTCATCTGCGTAGAGGTGGATCAGAGAATCACCAGCAGCAATATGCGGGAGCACTGGTTGGTCGGACCAATTGAGGTGGTATGTACATGAATGTATAGTTAAAGTGACTGAACAGAGTTGGGTGCTGTGGAATCGATGAGGGTAACCAACCAGAAGGGGTCTTGTGATCATTTTTTGTGTTTCTGCTGGTCAGTGGGAGCAGGCGCTCCGCGTTAAATGAATGGTGGCAAGAGATATGAATTGTTTTGCTCTCAAGAAAAGGGCGCAATTGAAAGGACTGATTACTGGGGTAGCGGTAAATGTGAAATCTGACCAACTAAAGGGGAAGATTCCTGGTGTTTGTGATGCTCGTCATTTGGTGCGATGCAGACAGGGTGGCGTGAGTGGTGAAACAGAAGAGTCATTGTCTGTTCTTTTGAGTTTTTATGTTGAGTCTTTGCCCGACAAAGTGATGTTAGCATATATAAGTTATCCTGTACAAGCTTTTGTGCTGAATACATTACGCTTTTACCGGTGTCAAGCTTATGGGCATGCTGCAGAAGTGTGTAGGTGGGAGGTTCCTAGGTGTGAGGATGTGCAGAAAGGTATGAAACAAAGGAATGTGTAGCATTGGGGAAATTAGTGTTATGTGTTAATTGTAGGGGTGCCCATGGGGCTGGGTATCAGAAGTGTCCGGTGCGAGAGAGGCAGGTTGAGGTTTCCAGAGTAGTGCAGAAGTTGTCATATGCTGAGGCAGTGAAGAAAGTAGAGGAAGATGGTTCAAGGGGGATGGATCCTGAGAGGAATGAGTAGTAGATCTGTACAAGTGTAGAGGGATAAACCAACAAGTGATATATGTTTCAGTAAGATTGGATTTTTGGCATTTATAGCAGTGGTTATCAACTGTACTGCAAGGATGGAACATAAGTTGCAGAAATTAGAGATTCTGGGGGCAGCTGCAGAGAGGTATTTTAGCGTGCGACATTTGACGTCAGAAGAGTTACAGGGTGTTGGCCTGAAGTAGGACTAAATAGATATAAGTAGTGCAGTATGGTTTTTATTTAATGTATTTTTATTATTATTTTTTATTGTGAGTGTAGTGTTAGATGGGAAGGGTATTATATGAGGTTTATTTGCAAAGTATAAGGGAGTTATACTCCAGTCTAGTAGGTGACGTTAATGCAACATATATTGGATGCTAACCACTGTTAAACCTCATCGAAGAAGAAGTAGGCAAGAAGGAGTTGACCGGGATTGGCTATAAAATCATGGTAACTAACGTTAAACTAACGTTAGTTAGTAAGGATCAAGCTTCAACTGATAAAGTTGAGTTGGCTAGCTGCGTTTTACAGCCAGACTCAGTTTTACACTTAGCTAGCTAGCTAGATAATGAACTAAACTGCAATTATCATAAACCATTATTATCTAGCTAGCTACGGTAGCTAAATATCTGTCAGATGTAAAGGAAGCAGGACCTTGGCATGTCACAAGCAGTGCATGTTGGCTAACTCCTGTTAGCTAGATCAATTATTAAGCAATTGATCAGATACTTAATTAACAAGGTTGTCATTTAGCTAGCTAGCTACCTAGGCTAATTCTCAACATCTTCAAAGTAGTTTTGTTGCAAAAGTAGGTCTCAACAATCATATGCATCTAGGCCAGCATTTAGCTAACTACAGTAAAATGAGGAGAATGATGTCATAATGGAATAAATCAACTATGTGGAGCTTGCCACAATATCGATTACCCACCTTAGCAATTGTTAGTGAGATGAGATGTGCTACCATAATATAAATAATAGTTTAGCTAGCTATAAATTCACATGTATGCCATGTGTGCAATTTGTCGTAGCTGTTATCACAAAAAGGCATGCATACTTTTAATCAGCGCTATTGTTGTCATTTAAAACATGAATGTGAAGTAGGCAAACTGATACATAAATCCTAAATACAGGCATTTTATTTTATTTCGTTAATCTCTGCAAGGTTGTCATCTGATCTCTTGGAGACTAGTGGAGATAGATATGCAACCATACTACAAGATAGGACATTTCTCTGCATCCAGGTTGAGGCTTGCTACCAGCAGGAACATGGAGCACTCCGGGTCAGTAAGTTATGATATTATGATGTTATGATCCTTTATATTGCATGATACTAGACAGGAGGCCCTGGGCCAGTGGGAGGTCAAGGGCACTCTCTTTCTAGCACACTCACTACCTCTATCTGACTCTCTTCAGATGCTACAGAAACAGAATTGTCCTTGATGCACTGTAAACCTCCTTCACTATTGCAGTCTGCCTGTGTGACAACATAGCATATTATCAAGAGCCACTGGTTGGATTTGATTTACTATACTCACTCCAAAACTCATGCTCTCTGCCCTGTAACAGTCTCCCAGACTTTTATCAAAACTAACATGTCCATCCCTCTAATGGTGACTCTGCTGGGCTATGGAACTTTAGAGCAGCATATCAAAAAACTTGACACCCTGTTGTCAGCTATCTGCAGACAGTTCACTGAGGAAAGATGCAACTATCAAGGCTTTCAAAGGCCACATTTTGGGAATGACCAAATGCAATAAAATGTTGTATAAACAACTCATTTTAATTGTTTTGTTAATTCCAAAATAATAACTTTTTCATAGCATGTTTGTCACGTTGGTCTTTCACTAACTTCTGCGGTAACTTAAACACAAAGACAACACTTAGAGCCTATGATTCAAAAGGTCTAAAATAAATACAAATTTCATGTACAGTGTGAATACATGTTTATTCATTGTGGGGCTCCCGAGTGGCACAGCGGTTTAAGGCACTGCATCTCAGTGCTTGAGGCATCACTACAGACACCCTGGTTCGAATCCAGGCTGTATCACAACCAGCCATGATTGGGAGTCCTATAGGGCGGCGCACAATTGGCCCAGCGTCATCCGGTGTAGACTGTCATTGTAAATAACAATTTGTCCCTAACTGACTTGCCTAGTTAAACAAAAAAATAGACACTACCGTTTGAAAGTTTGGGGTCACTTAGAAATTGAATTTTGAGACACCTCACAAGTCCTCAACTGGCAGCTTCATTAAATAGTACCCGCAAAACACCAGTCTTAACATCAACAGTGAAGAGGCGACTTTGTCACATCCTGACCAGTAAAGGGGTTATTTGTTATTGTAGTTTGGTCAGGACGTGGCAGGGAGGTGTTTATTTTATGTGGTTCGGGGTTTGTTGGGATATGTGTTTATGTAGAGGGGTGTTTGTTTAGAGTATTCTGGGGGTTTTGGTTATGTTCTATGTTTTGTATATCTATGCTCTGTCTACATTGTGTATTTCTTTGTGTTGGCCTGGTATGGCTCTCAATCAGGAACAGCTGTACATCGTTGTTGCTGATTGGGAGTCATACTTAGGTAGCCCTGTTTTCACCTGTCATTTGTGGGAAGTTGTTTTTGCATAGCTGTGTGTGTAGCCTGCAATACTGTGCGTACGTTCATTTTCTTGTTTTGTTTCGTCAAGTGTTCAATAAAAGTTAAAATGAGCACTCAACCCACTGCGCCTTGGTTCACTTCATATGACGACCGTTACAGACTTGGGGATGCTGGCCTTCTAGGCAGAGTTCCAGTGTCTGTGTTATTTTGCCCATCTTAATCTTTTCTTTTTATTGGCCAGTCTGAGATATGTTTTTTTCTTTGCAATTCTGCCTAGAAGGCCTGCATCCCAGAATCGCCTCTTCACTGTTGATGTTGGGACTGGTGTTTTGTTGGTACTATTTAATGATGCTGCCAGTTGAGGACTTGTTTCCCAAACTAGACACTCTAATGTACTTGTCCTCTTGCTCAGTTGTGCACCGGGGCCTCCCACTCCTCTTTCTATTCTAGTTAGAGCCAGCTTGCGCTGCAATGTGAAGGGAGTAGTACACAGTGTTGTTAGAGATCTTCAGTTTCTTGGCAATTTCTCGCATGAAATAGCCTTCATTTTTCAGAACAAGAACAGTCTGACGAGTTTCAGAATAAAGTACTTTGTTTCTGGCCATTTTGAGCCTGTAATCGAACACACAAATGCTGATGCTCCAGATACTCAACTAGTCTAAAGAAGGTCATTTTTTTTATTCTTTAATCAGCACAGGAGTTTTCAGCTGTGCTAACATAATTGCAAAATAGTTTTCTATTGACCAATTAGCCTTTTAAAATGATAAACTTGGATTAGCTAACACAACGTGCCATTGGAACACAGGAGTGATGGTTGCTGATAATGGGCCTCTGTACGCCGGACCCAATGATCACTCGGCTACGTATGCCTCTCCCTAATGTCAATATGCCTTGTCCATTGCTGTTTTGGTTAGTGATTATTGTCTTATTTCACTGTCGAGCCTCCAGACCTGCTCAATATGTCTCAGCTAACCCTCTTGTCCCACCTCCCACACATGCGGTGACCTCACCTGGTTAAATTGATGTCTCTAGAGACAATACCTCTCTCATCGTCACTCAATGCCTAGGTTTACCTCCACTGTACTCACATCCTAACATACCTTTGTCTGTATATTACACATTGAATCTATTCTACCGCACCAAGAAACCTGCTCCTTTTACTATCTGTTCCGAACGCACTAGATGACCAGTTATTATAGCCTTTAGCTGTACCCTTATCCTACTCCTCCTCTGCTCCTCTGGTGATGTAGAGGTTAATCCAGGCCCTGCAGTGCCTAGCTCCACTCCCATTCCCCAGGTGCTCTCATTTGTTTACATCTGTAACCGTAAAAGCCTTGGGTTCATGCATGTTAATATTAGATGTCATTTATAAAATAGCCTCCAACACTCTACTCAACAAATTGGATGCAGTCTATCACAGTGCCATCAGTTTTGTCACCAAAAACTCATATATTACCCAACACTGAGACCTGTACGCTCTCGTTGGCTGGCCATCGTTTCATACTTGTCGCCAAACCCACTGGCTCCAGGTCATCTACAAGTCTCTGCTAGGTAAAGCCCCGTCTTATCTCAGCTCACTGGTTACCATAGCAGCACCCACCTGTAGCACGCACTCCAGTAGGTATATCTCACTGGTCACCCCCAAAGCCAATTCCTCTTTGGCCGCCTTTCCTTCCAGTTCTCTGCTACCAATGACTGGAACGAACTGCAAAAAATCACTGAAGCTGGAGACTTATATCTCCCTCACTAGCTTTAAACACCAGCTGTCAGAGCAGCTCACAGTTCACTGCATCTGTACATAGCCCATCTGTAAACAGCCCATACAACTACCTCATCCCCAAACTGTATTTATTTATTTATCTTGCTCCTTTGCACCCCAGTATCTCTACTTGCACATTCATCTTCTGCACATCTACCATTCCAGTGTTTAATTGCTATGTTGTAATTACTTTGCCACCATGGCCTATTTATTGCCTTACCTCCCTTATCTTACCTCATTTGCACTCACTGTATATAGACTTTTTTTTCTACTGTATTATTGACTGTTAGTTTTTTTTATTCCATGTGTAACTGTGTTGTTGTATGTGTGGAACTGCTGTGCTTTATCATGGCCAGGTCGCAGTTGTAAATGAGAACTTGTTCTCAACTAGCCTACCTGGTTATGTTCCTTGGTGTCCACATCACCAACAAACTATCATGGTCCAAACACACAAAGACAGTCGTGAAGAGGGCACAAAAACACCTTTTCCCTCTCAGGAGACTGGGTCCCCAGATCCTCAAAAAGTTCTACAACTGCACCATCAAGAGCATCCTGACTGGTTGCATTACTGCCTGGTATGGCAACTGCTTGTCATCTGACCGTAAAGCGCTACAGAAGGTATTGTGTTAGGCCCAGTACATCACTGGCCAAGCATTCTGCCATCCAGGACCTATATACTAGTCGGTTTCAGAGGAAGTCAACAACTCCAGTCACCCAAGTCATCGACTGTTCTCTCTGCTACCACACAGAAAGCGGTACCGGAGCACCAAGTCTAGGTCCAAAAGGCTCCCTAACAGCTTCTACCCCCAAGCCATAAGACTGCTCAACGATTAATCAAATGGCCACCTGGACTATTTACATTGACACCCCACTCCCCCTTTCGTTTTTACGCTGCTACTACTCACTGTTTATTATCTATGCATAGTCACTTTACCCCTACCTACATGTACAAATTACCTCGACTAACCCGTACCCCCGCACATTGACTCAGTACCGGTACCCCCTGTGTATATCCTCGTTATTGTTATTTTATTGTGTTACTTAAAAAAAAAAGTAAATTATTTCTTAAATATTTTCGAAACTATTTCTTGAACTGCATTGTTGGTTAAGGACTTGTAAGTAAGCAGAATACTGTTCAATACCTGTTGTATTTGGCACATGTGATCACTTAGTGTGACTCATTCTCTCAAGCTCACAGCTTCTGTCCTTTGTAACATTATGCTCTAAAAAGTGCTAATATAGATTACATATAAAAAATGTTTAGTCATTTAACCACTAGAACCATCCTACTGTATGTCACTGTGGTTTGTTTTAGTCTTGTTTCTTTTGAAGGGCATTATAATCACACACACTCTTTCTCCCTCCTTCGTAAGACAAGGTATGTCCTAACTTTCTAAAGCGTCTCATCTGTGCCCTACTCAAGGCTGGCAGCATCTATTTCACTCCAGGCCATGCCAGGGCTCCAAGGAACCTGTGTTTTCCTGCAAGAACTGCCTTGCGACCCCACTAACCCCTACCTCCTGGCCTCAGACGCAGTTCACCCTCAGACACAACTCACCCCCACCTTAAACCCTCCCCTACTTATCTCCCTCCTTTCCTCCTCTCTCCCCCCTTCCATCCCCCTTGCATGTAACTGATGCCATCAGCTTAACTCCTTTCCTCTTAGATGTGTGAGATGTGGTCTGGGGCCCTGGCGGTGCAGTGACAGAATGTGTCTTGGTGCCAGGAAGCATTCTCCTCAGAGAAGTACAGTCGCAGATTAACGCTGCGTCACTCTCAGCCCGACTTGCCTTCCCGGGAATGGGGCTCCTTAACAGGCGTCATATTCCCCTCCAGTAAGACTGCGGCACCCGCGACAGCTCAAGAAACTGAGAGGGGAAAGTGATCTGATGGCAATATCTCTCTCCATTCCTCCCACTCTCTTCCGCTCTCTCTCTCCCCCACTCTTTTCTTTCTCTCTTATTCTGTCTCTCTCTGGAAGTGAAGGAGCCATGTCTCCGAGCCATGCCCATCGACAAATGACACAGAGAGGGGGGAAGAGGCGCTAAACGGGGCCCCTGCTGCGACCTCTTCAGCCTCTGCCCGGAGGCGGAGGCAGAAAGGAGAGTGACAGAGAGTGAGCAAGGGAGAGAGAGAGAGAGAGAGAGAGGAGATAAAGGAGGACAGGAGGACTAACGAGCGGTGCTGCAGAGCCACAGAAGGTGTGTGTATCAGAGCGTGAGGAAGCTGTTGAGACAGCTCCGAGCCATTGAGATGACTGGGAAGCAAATGCTATTTTACTGGGACGCTAACGGCATGCCTAAACACAATGAAGTTTCAACTTGCTCCGCACTCTTTTGGGAGCAAGTTGAGACTTCCTTAACATCTGACCCGTTCCATATGACTCACCGCTGGAGATTAGTATTATATAAAGTACTCCGCATATTCAATGTGACACAGAAGGAGAGGTAGAATAACAAACACTCAATGAGAAAATACCACCCTGTCTACATGAAGTAGTTTCACAGAAAGTACCCTGGTGTAATTCTGCTTGAACTGAGTTCAGATATCTCCTTGGGTTAGTCTCTCGCTTTTTCTCTGTCTCTCTCATATGCACAAACATTGAAAAAAATATTCTAGCCCTGTAGGGTGCATGTAGATTAAAATACAATTATATTGAGATAAAAATGTTTTTAACTGTGTCATTACTTATGCCATAACCAATTTATTTGGGGGGGTTAAAGGTCCAATACTGTATATTTATATAAACGTTTTACTCAACATTCCTACAGTTGCTAAGTGGGATGACCCTGACAACTTGTAATATTTATGCAGACCTCCGGTTGACCTTGTGAAATCATCTCCGGGAGCATCCAGTGATCAACGACCACGAGGCTAACAAACTGTCACAATGTGCCCTATAGGTCCCTGAAACCAATGTAAGATGATGCTCCCCTGATGTGCTAAGGTCATGTTATCTGATTCCAGATCTGTGATTACAGCCAAACGCTACAGTCTTGACCCCCCCTCCGTCTTGTCATTGTTATAGGGGAATGTGACAGTCAAAAACCTACTACATATGGTCCCTAACCACAACCCTTTCTATTCTACTATAGTCCTGTTGAGCTCCATCCATTCTCCCTCATATCACTCTTATATCACTATAACATTACATGTAGCATATAGCTCAGGAAGTGGAGGTTGGTGTGATGGTGATGGGGTGGATGGGGGTGGATGTACTAAAGAGGCTTTGTGTCTCTTCATTATGACATCATGGCTCTGACAGAAGCTGGAGAAGATGCCCAGGGATCTGAACCGGTGGCACTGTGTGTGTGGGGGGGGGGGGGGGGGGGGCGTTGTGTGCATCCCACCCTGGGCTATGGGAGTCCTCCTGTGCTTTGTGGAGGAAAGTCAAACAAAACCTGACCACCAGCAAAATGAAGCAGAGAGCAAATCAATTGGCTGCATGCATGTGTGAGAGAGAAGGGAGATGGGGGAGAGGACACCAGAAGGTAGGTACATGCAGAAAAGGTGAAAAGATACCAGGGTGTACAACAAAATGTAAAATGTTTAAATGTACACTATTGTTAGTGAACATACAGTGCATTCGGGAAAGTATTCAGACCCCTTGACTTTTTCCACATTTTGTTACGTTACAGTCTGATTCTAAAATTGATTAAATTGGTTTTTTCCCTCATAAATCCATACACCCAGTCGTAAATTTTATGCAGCAGAGAACTCTCTTGGCTCCTTAGTATTGGGATTGCAACATCTTTGTCTAGAGAGAGTTTTGCTAGCCCAAACTCTAGCGTCCAAAAAGTGAACACTGGAACAATATTTCTAACATCCGAATGTGGGAAATGGTCAATGGGTAGATGTGGAAAATGAATGTCAATTTTGGGATGTCATTAAAAATTGTATAACAAAAATACTGTAACTTGGAAAGTGTGCACACTGTTTGTCAAGTTTCCATCCAATACGTGGTGTAGACAATATGAAAAATGATGAAACTATTTTTGTTAACCTGTTAGGGTATAGGGGGCAGTATTGAGAATTTTTTGAAAAAATATGTGCCCATTTTTAACTGCCTCCTACACCTACCCAGTAACTACAATATGCATATACTTATTATATATGGATAGAAAACACCCTAAAGTTTCAAAAACTGTTTGAATGGTGTCTGTGAGTATAACAGAACTCATTTGGCAGGCAAAACCCTGAGACAGATTCTGACAGGAAGTGGATACCTGATGTGTTGAATTGACTTTGAGCCTATGCCATTGAAAAACAAAGGGGGTGAGGTATATTCTGGCACTTCCTATTGCTTCCACAAGATGTCCCCAGCCTTTACAAAGTGTTTTGAGTCTTCTACAGTGAGATCTGACTGAAGAAGAGCCTTGGAACGGTGATGGCCCATTAGACACCTTGCGTGCGAGTTGATGGTGGGTACTCTCATTCCGAAACATTTTAAAAGAGAACCCAATGGTCCGCCTTGAATTTTATTCATGTTCTGGTTAAAAAAGGCCCTAATGATTTATGCGATACAACGTTTGACATGTTTGAACGAACGTAAATATATTTTTTCCGTTCGTGATGTGAAGTGAAGTCCGGCTGGCTAAGATCATGTGCTAACAACACGGAGGTTTTTGGACATAAATGATGAGCTTTTTTGAACAAAACTACATTCGTTATGGACCTGGGATTCTTTGGAAGTGACATCTGATGAAGAGAATCAAAGGTAATGGATTATTTACATAGTATTTTCGATTTTAGATCTCTCCAACATGGCGGTTAGTCTGTATCGCAATGCGTATTTTTCTGGGCGCAGTGCTCAGATTATTGCAAAGTGCGTTCAAGAGATGTAAATCTATAATTCTTTGAATGACAATATAATATTTTAGCAATGTTTTCTAATATTAATTAATTATTTTGTTGTCATGACTTGACTGCCGGTATTGGAGGGAAACGATTTCCTGAACATCAACGCCATAGTAAAACACTGTTTTTAGATATAAATATGAACTTGATAGAACTAAAAATGCATGCATTGTCTAACATAATGTCCTAGGAGTGTCATCTGATGGAGATTGTAAAAGGTTAGTGCATAATTTTAGCTGATTGTATGGTTTTGGTGAAGCCTGTCTTTGAATCGACAATGCATTGCACACCGCTATTGTCAATGTACTCTCCTAACATAACCTAACTTTATGCTTTCCCCGTAAAACCTTTTTGAAATCGGTAAACGTGGTTAGATTAAGGAGATGTTTATCTTTCAAAGGCTGTAAGTTAGTTGTATGTTTGAGAAATTTGAATTTGTACATTTATTTGGTTTCAAATTTGCCGCTCTTGAAATGCACCTGCTGTTGATAGGGTGCGCCACGGGGGGAACGCTAACGTCCCAGGTAGCCTCAAGAAGTTAAGATATGAATGTGATTTTAGTTTTCTAACGAGATCATAGTTTTTGACTACACTTTATACATTAAGTAGCCACACCCTGAATGAGGTCAGAGAGCTTGTCAGTGTGGTGGAACCACCTTTTTCAACCAGATTGCTTAAAAGGACTAACTAAGAATAAACATACCATACCAGAAGATGTGAGACCGTGGTCCACACATTGAAATGGTTAGAAACTCTGAAACTCTCAACCTCAACACTAGAGGTTGATTACCTCACCTACCAGACCAGGAAATGTGGAGCGTTAGCTGCATGTGGGAAATGGTTGAAACAACACGAGATGAAGAAGACAAACTCACCGGACGATATACGAGAATGAACAGGCTGCAGCTGCCCGTGTAAATGGGTTCAAACTTTGACTATCCACACGAGCTAAGAATAAGTTCTGAACAAGAACAGCGCATTGAAGACCGGACAACTAAGAAGAAGGACATTGTGACATCTGGTGGACAATCAGAGTATATAGAAGTGGCCGTGGAAAGGCCAACAAAACCCCCTTTCAAGAAGATTTGGTTTCAACAGATTTTATATATATATATATATATATATATATATTTTTTTTTTTTTTCACCTTTATTATACCAGGTAGGCCAGTTGATAACAAGTTCCATTTACTACTGTGACCTTGCCAAGATAAAGCAAAGCAGTGCGACAAACAACAAAAAAGAGTTACACATGGGAATAACAAATGTACAGTCAATAACACAACAGCAAAAAATCTATATACAGTGTGTGCAAATGTAGTAAGATTAGGGAGGTAAGGCAATAGGAATAGGTAGCCGATTTATGATTTAATTTTGGATTGGAGATTCTTAATGTGAGTCTGGAAGGAGAGTTTACAGTCTAACCAGACGTCTAGGTATTTGTAGTTGTCCACATATTCTAAGTCAGAAACGTCCAGAGAAGTGATGCTAGTCAGGCGGGTGGGTGCGGGCAGCATCGATTGAAGAGCATGCATTTAGTTTTACATGCATTTAAGAGCAGTTCGAGGCCACGGAAGGAGATAGATGACGAACGAAGGCATTCAAACACGTAAATACACTACCGTTCAAAAGTTTGGGGCCACTAAGAAATGTATCGTTTTTTTTTAAGAAAAGCAAATATTTTGTCCATTACAATAACATCAAATTGATCAGAAATACAGTGTAGACATTGCTAATGTTGTAAATGACTACTGTAGCTGGAAACTGCAGATGTTTTATGGAATATCTACATAGGCGTACACAGGCCCATTATCAGCAACCATCACTCCTGTGTTAAAACCTGTTGGGGCTAGGGGGCAGTATTTGCACGGCCGGATAAAAAACGTACCCGATTTAAACTGGTTGCTACTCTTGCCCAGAAACGAGAATATGCATATAATTAGTAGATTTTGATAGAAAACACTAAAGTTTCTAAAACTGTTTGAATGGTGTCTGTGAGTATAACAGAACTCATATGGCAGGCCAAAACCTGAGAAGATTCCATACAGGAAGTGCCCTGTCTGACAATGTGTTCTCCTTCTGTGGCATCTCTATCAAAAATACAGCATCTCTGCTGTAACGTGACATTTTCTAAGGCTTCCATTGGCTCTCAGAAAGCGCCAGAAAGTGGAATGACGTCTCTGCAGTCTCTGGGCGAAAAACAGCAGGAGTTTTTGTGAGTGGTCAGGCAGGGAACAATGACACTGGAAATGCGTGTCCACGAGAGGACTCCATGTTTTTCTTTCAGTCTTTGAATGAATACAACTTCGCCCGTTTGGAATATTATCGCTATTTTACGAGAAAAATAGCATAAAAATTGATTTCAAACAGCGTTTGATATGCTTCGAAGTACGGTAAACAAAATCTGCGAAAGCACATTTTGCAATATTCTGAGTACATAGCTCGGCCATCAAGGCTAGCTATTCAGACCCGTCAACGTTAGGGCAGCCTAAACTCAGAATTACTATTAGAAAAATTGGATTACCTTTGCTGTTCTTCGTCAGAATGCACTCCCAGGACTTCTACTTCAACAACAAATGTTGTTTTGGTTCCAAATAATCCATAGTTATATCCAAATACCTCCATTTTGTTTGTGTGTTCAGGTCACTATCCGAAGGGTAACGCGTGAGCGCATTTCGTGACAAAAAAATTCAAAATATTCCATTACCGTACTTAGAAGCATGTCAAACGCTGTTTAAAATCTATTTTTATGCTATTTTTCTCGTAAAAAAGTGATAATATTCCAACCGGGCAATGTTGTATTCATTCAAAGAGTGAAAGAAAAAAAATGGTGAGGTCTCGTGAAAGCGCACTGTCCCCAGGCAGTCCACTTACAAACTCTGCTCCTGTACTTTGCCCAGAGACAGGAGACACGTCATTCCACTTTCTAAAGGCTTTAGAGAGCCAATGGAAGCCTTAGAAAGTGTCACGTAACAGCACAGATGCTGTAATTTCGATAGAGATGCAACAGAAGGACTACAAATTGTCAGACAGGCCACTTCCTGCCTGGAATCTTCTCAGGTTTTTGCCTGCCATATGAGTTCTGTTATACTCACAGACACCATTCAATTATATGCATATTCTACTTTCTGGGCAAGAGTAGTAACCAGATTAAATCGGGTACGTTTTTTATCCGGCCGTGAAAATACTGCCCCCTATCCACAACAGGTTAATGGGGAGAACCGGTTGAAAGTTTCAGTCGGCTGAATGAGCGACACCGGTTGAGCATTCCTACAGCATTTCCCTCCAAAAGCCATGAGAAAGTTGTCCGGCTGCAGGGACCGTGCAAGGGGATTTATACTAATGTTATTATCTGTACTTACTGGTGGCACAGATGCTGTTTCATCCTTTCCTACACTGACATTACCCTTGCCTAACGATTACGTCTGAAGCTGGGCTTGCAGCACAGCTATCCTTGCCGTAAAGCGATTGTTCTCCTGTATATTATGAGTACAGCGACTGCAATTAGAAGACATCATGTTAATGTTACTACTTAGCTTCGGCTGTTGGAGGTCCTGACGAACCATGTATAGATAAAGCGTTGAGTGAAAAAGTTGAGTGAGGGAAAAACTAAAAATGCAAACGGTAATTAAAAGGTAAAAACCATAAAGTTGTCAGGTAGCAAAGTAAGGTTGGCAACAAAACGCACAGCAGCACGTAAAGAAGTCTGCAAGTTGTGACCGGAAATGACACGTACAGAGTCGTCACATCAAGATGACCAACACAGATGACTATACTAACATATGCCAACAGGCACTGCTGTTGACTGGGACCCATTGAAAGACTAGCCTACTGAAGAATTTGTCATTTAAATGATGTATGATGTAGAATGGGTATATGAAGATAATATTACATAATGCACTGATTTATTGAATTGGAATTTCAAGAATTGCCTGGATTGTCTAACATCTATCTATCTACAGCCTACCCCTTTTTTGTGTCAAACATCTTTGCACAAATAGTAAAGAAGACACTGTTCTGAAGAAGAAAATGTTGGATATGCATTGTATAACAGTTGCCATGGTTGCACAATCGTTGAATGAAGGGTGAATATTGGTTGGATTATGGTCGAGTAATATCTTTTTTGGGGGTTGTCTCACTGGTAGAGTGCAAGGTGTGTTTTTTTTTACCAGACAAACACGCTGTACTGTAAGATCAGTGTTTTTCTGTGCATTTGATATTAATAAATACTATATATTATATTAAACGAAAAGACAATAATAATAATTGATGTTCATGCATTTCTCTCGTCATGTCTGAAATTGATACTTAATGCAGGTAAAAATAAGTATATGTTCTTCTCCAAAAAGCTTGAATGTGGACGGTGCCCACATTCAATCAATAATTCACTCAAATGTATTTATAAATCCCTTTCTACATCAACAGATGTCACCAAGTTCTTATACAGAAACCCAGCCTAAAACCCCAAAGAGCAAGCAATGTGGATGTAGATGCATTGATTGTAGAAGCATTGATTGTGTCAACGCTTAAAAATATCTGGGTATCTGGATTAAAGAAAAGATATCTTTCAAAAAGATATTGATTCATTAGTTAAGAATTAAAATGGGCTTCCACTATAGGAATAGGACATGCCTTTCGTTAAATAGCAGAAAACATAATGAGGAGGGAAACAAGGTACAACATACATACTATGGGGAGTCGCACTCTAGCAACTTTGGGTGAAAGATCTACAATTACATTTTAAAGGCCAATGAATCCCCACCTCGCTGGAAGCCCCGCCTTCCACAGGTGATAAGCGTTAGGCTCGGATTCACTCCTTCAATTTAATATCCCTCTTCACAGAGCCCAGAAACGGGTGGTGCGGGGCCAAACAGGTATTGTCCCTTGTTTCCCTCTTTCAGGGAACAATAGTTATAGTCATAACGTTACGTTCCCTTTCAGGCAGTCAACTTCGGTACAACATACTATGGGGAAATATAATCATGCCCCAAGTTGACCCCAATGGATACTAAATGAAACGGTCCATGGCAGACCACCTAGACCTGACCCTGCCAGATGTGGCACTCTGGGTAATGTGCACATGACGCGCTGCCTAGTGACTTTCCCCTGTTTCAGCCGTAAGCACACTGTGTGCTATACCGGGAGCAGGAATATCCATGTGAACCTTTTTGCCTGTCAAGACTTGAACCCAGACAGCTGTCAGTACAGGGTTTGCTATTATAATTTCATCACTGGTAAGTGAAGTCCGATCGATTTTGAGTTTAGCTGTTATGCTAACCAGGTGTTAACAACAACACTGAGTTAGCCAAAATTAGCTGGCTAGATAGTAACTTGTGTGTGTGCTCATTATAATATTATATATTTCTTAATTCCATTCTTTTACTTTTAGATGTGTATATTGTTGTGAATTGTTAGATACTGTTGGAGCTAGGAACACAAGCATTTTGCTACACCCACAATAACACCTGCTAAATATGTGTATGTGATTTGATTTGATTTGTAGTGTAGCTATTAGCATGTGTCGCATGAGTTTCATGTTTTGGGGAAGCACTTTTTTTTCCACCATAAAAAATAATATTTATAACAAAGGATTGCATGCATCTATCGTCACATTTGCAGACTAATGTAAGCCTACTATTCCTAATGTGATGAGTAGATTGGATAGTCATAATTTAGGCTATAATGAGCACTTGGTGAGCACAGGGTAAGGCAGGTCCTCACCAGACATCACCGGCAACAACGTCACCTATGGGGTGGAGGGTCCATCATGGACTGGGGTGGTGTGTCACAACATCATGGGACTGAGCTTGTTGTAATTGCAGGCAAACGCTGTGCATTACAGGGAAGACATCCTCCTCCCTCATGTGGTACCCTTCCTGCAGACTCATCCTGACATGACCCTCCAGCATGACAATGCCACCAGCCATACTGCTCGTTCTGTGCATGATTTCCTGTAAGACAGGAATGTCAGTGTTCTGCCATGGCTAGCGAAGAGCCCTGATCTCAATCCCATTGAGCCCGTTTGGGACCTGTTGGATCGGAGGGTGAGGGCTAGGGCCATTCCCCCCCCAGAAATGTCCGGGAACTTGCAGGTGCCTTGGTGGAAAAGGAGGGTAACATCTCACAGCAAGAACTGGCAAATCTGGTGCAGTCAATGAGGAGGAGATGCACTGAGGTACTTAATGCAGCTGGTGGCCACACCAGATACTGACTGTTACTTTTGATTTTGACCCCCCTCCCCTTGTTCAGATACATTATTCCATTTCTGTTAGTCACATGTCTGTGGAACTTATTCAGTTTATATCTCAGTTGTTGAATCTTGTTATGTTCAAACAAATATTTACACATGTTAAGTTTACTGAAAATAAACGCAGTTGACAGTGAGAGGACGTTTATTTTTTTGCTGAGTTTACATTTTCTACTGTTATCGTTTTTAAATTGTGAACACATAAGCTCAACAATATGTAAACAATGTGCATTGCAAATGCCCATAATGCTAATGCCATCATACTTTAGGCCAGTGGTTCCCAACTCTGGTCCTCGAGTACCCCCAACAGTACAGAATTTTATTGAAGCACACCTGATTCAACTTGTCAACTAATCATCAGGCCCTCAATTAGATGAATCAGGTTTGCTTGTCCGGAGCTGCAACAACAATGTGTGCTGTTTGGGGTACTCAAGGACTGGACTTGTGAACCAATGTGTAGGCCTATGGCTGCATTGGCGTTGCATTCCATTATTACCTGCAAAATGGGTTCACATGGCTGATATCCTGAAAAATAGTGACAATCAACTAAAACTAATTGGAGCACTTACACCTGAATAAAAAGGATGGTAATGTTAATTTGAGAATACTACACAGACAAATTAGAGGAAGATTCCCTTGCCCTCTTTATTAAAGGATTGTGAGCTGTGATTAATCAACATTGACACTGGTTTGTCTTGAATAATAGTTTTAAGTTGACAAATAAAACAAGTTTAAACACTTCACTTCAAAGAATCAAAACTATTTCATATAATTTCAAAGTGTTCAAATAAGCTAACTCATATGTAAAGGTTATATATCTTAGTATGAAGTAGGCTATTATTACTAAAGCATCATTTCAGGTGAACAAAAAATAGTCAATACCAGAGGTGGCCAACATCGCTCCACTGATCCCTGACCTACTTTGTGCGCAGACTTCTGTTCCAGCCCAGCAATAACACACTTGATTATCAACTAATTAGGTTTGATACATTGAACCAGGTATGTTAGTGCTGGGCTGGAACAGAAGCTTGCACACCCAGCAGAGTTCCAGTTGTAATAGGTTCATACATTGTTTTACAAATTTTGCTAACATGGGGTGCGGTTTCAACATGGCTACATAAAGACGTGTTCCAAGGCCTATCCACTAAGTGTTGATACTTTTATGTTTTATCCTTTTATCTATCAAAACGAGAACACACTTTGCCCACCTACTGGATCTAGCAACATTTGGGTGGCATTCTTGGATATGTTTGGAACCGAGAAAACGAGACAAAACGATAAACAATAAGACATGACGAAGACTAGCAACAGAATGGCAGATGCTAACGTTATGGAGATGCTAGTCACCATCCACACAGAAATGGCAACACTACGCTCTGATTTCATAACTGAACTTCGTTCCTCTGTGTCAAGTCTACGAGCTGAAATTATGACAGAAGTCCAGTCAACTATGGCGACACAAACCCAAAGAATAAAGGATATGGAAACGTCATTGACCGACATTGATAAGCAGCTTACCAAAAACGATGAGCTTACCTTCGAGAACGTGAAGTTAAAGGTTAATCTAGATTAACCTGTTTGGGATAGGGGGCAGTATTTTCACGGCCGGATAAAAAACGTAACCGATTTAATCTGGTTATTACTCCTGTCCTAGAATATGCATATAATTAGTAGATTTGGATAGAAAACACCCTAAAGTTTCTAAAACTGTTTGAATGGTGTCTGTGAGTATAACAAAACTCATATGGCAGGCCAAAACCTGAGAAGATTCTTTATGGGAAGTGCCCTGTCTGATCATTTCTTGGCCTTCTGTAGCCTCTTTATCGAAAATACAGGATCTCTGCTGCAACGTGACATTTTCTAAGGCTTTCATTGGCTCTCAGAAGGCGCCAGAACGTTGAATGATAACTCTGCAGTCTCTGGGCGAAAAACAGTAGGGGTTTTTGAGAGTGGTACTTCTGAGAACAATGGCACTAGTGCGCGTGTGCATGTGACGGCTCCATTTTCTTCTTTCAGTGTTTGAACGGATACAAAGTCACCCGGTTGGAATATTATCGCTATTTTACGAGAAAAATCGCATAAAAATTGATTTTAAACAGCATTTGACATGCTTCGAAGTACGGTAATGGAATATTTTAAAAAATTTTGTCACAAAATGTGCCGGCGCGTCACCCTTCGGAAGCCCACAAGGCAGGAGTCAGATTTGGCCTGATACACCCGGCTAAACTGAGGATTACTTTCCAGGGGGCTAGCCATGTACTGGACGATCCCCAGTCTGTGCTCACCTTCTACAGGGACAATATCCACTCAACAGCGGCACAGAAACCCACATCCGTGAAGGGTGCTAGTTATGTTATTAGGGTGCACACATGGTCAGTTTATGGACGTGAATGTGAGAACTTTTATTTGCCTTATTTGGGCAGTCTTTTCAACGCATTTAGATGGCTGACTACCTCGGGATGGAACCATCTACCATGCCATTATATACAAAGTAATCGTTAATAAGCGTTATGGTGTAATGTAATTACGCTTTTCATTTGTAGAACTGAGGTTCTTTTTCATTTCTTCATAAATGAAGATGCCAAAGCCCAATGACATTCCTGTTCAATTGCTCCTTCAGTTGGGCGTCCTGGTAGGCAAAGTGACGTAATTATTAGGCTATATTAATTTACTTTAGACCTACAATTGATTTTTTTAAATTCATTATATAGGCTAGGCTACATGTGACTGTATGGTGTGTGTGTTTGGGCACGTGCATACGAATGCAATAGCGATAATGCTTAAGACAAAGAATAGGGTTACTTATTTCTCATCCACATGTCCATAGAGCTATGTTAATTCCCCTTTATTCAACATAGGACATAGTGAAACTTGTTTTATTTTTTCTTAAAAACCCTTAGTGGGCTTCCTTTTAGTAATGTCACAGAAAACAGGGCAGGTACTGTTTTTGGGGTCTGTCATTAAATTTGGGGACTCGGCAGTGGGGGTTACACAAACTTCTTATTAATTGTTTTGTTTTTGTGATGCAGTACTCAGTCTGGGTTAAGTTCTTTTGTAATATTACTGTAACATAAACGGTTAATTTAAAGCAGTCTCCTGGAATGTTCGGGGCAGTGGGCATGTGGTCATTCTTAAAAAAAGGAAAGGGTTTCAATTGCGATGCTACAGGAGACCCATTTATCTTCAACAGAGCATGCTAAGCTGAAGAGGGACTGGGTGGGCCAGGTGTACTTTTCTTCTTTAAGTTCAAACAAAAGAGGCACTGCCATCCTTGCAAATAAAAATGTCCCTTTTATATTTGAGCACCAAGATGGATGCAGTCTCTGAAGGATGATTTATTTTGATTACAGGTAATGTACTTGGTCAACATATTTCTATGCTAAATGTATATAGCCCGAACACAGACTCCCCCCAAATTGTATTATTTAATCAACACTGCAAGGGACTTGGGTTTATTTCAGGTTATTTTAATTGTACTTTGGGTAAATTGGATAAATCGTCAACTGCTCCAATCTCGAAGCGTTTGTGATTCATCTGGTTTAGTAGACGTATGGAGAGAGCTAAATTCTAATGTCAGAGACTATACTTTCTACTCTAAACCCCATAATTACTATTCCAGATTTGACAATTTTTTTATGCCTGCTACTTACATTAATGTTGTCAAGTCATGTGCTATTGGTTCTATAGTCATTTCTGACCATGCCCCAGTGTATATAGATATTGAAATTGGCCCCCAAAAAATAAACCCAATATTGGTGACTTAATATGTCTCTGCTTAACAATGAAGGATTCTGCTCAGTGATCATTTATATTTTATCACATTACTGGCTCGACAATCAACTCTCTCCTGCCTCAGCTGCAACTCTCTCCTGTCTCAGCTGCAACTATCTGTGATGCTGCTAAAGCAACCATAAGGGGTTATATCATTTCCAAAGCCTCTCCGATCAAGAAGCTTAGGATGGAAAATAGGGAAAGGTTGGAGGCTGAAGTAAAGCATGTAGAACTTTTTCATGAACAACAACCAACCCAGGTGAATTGGAATTCACTAGCCTGTGCTAAAGCCAAACTCAATTTGGAGCATACAAAGCATGTAAAAAAAAAATTGTTTTTTAACAAGCAAAAATATGATGAGGTTGGTAACTGTCCGGGCTGTCTACTTGCACACCAACACAAGAACAGAATGAAATATCGATTAAGTCTATAAGGATGGCAGATGGCTCCACTTCTTATGATCGATTGATTATCAATAATATGTTTTGCGACTTCTATCAATCTCTTTATACTTCACAATGTACAAGATTGAACGACGAAATTACAAAATATCTCAATAAGATAATCTTGCCCGCTATATCAGATAAGCATAGAAATGGACAAAATGCTCCCTTTACTCCTGAAGAGGTTTGGGAAACTATTAAAGCAATGCCTTCTGGCAAGGCACATGGTATAGATGGCTTCTCTGCAGAGTTATACAAGACGTTCTGGCCTGAGATATGCCTTTTCTTCATGCCTGCTCTAAATTATATGTTCGAAAAAGACATCATACCAGAGTCCTGGAAAACTAATACTAAAAAAGGGCAAAAACCCATTCAACTGCTCTTCGTTTAGACCTATCAGTTTGCTAGGAGTTGATGTTAAAATAGTCGCTTTGAATATCATAAACCACCTTGGCAGAATTAAAGATCCTGCACTCACTGTCTCTCTCGATGCCAAAAAGGCCTTTGATAGAGTTAAGTGGAAGTTATTGTTTGCTGTATTAGAAGAAGTTAATCTGGTTATTCATTTAGTCAAATTACTTGATTCTGACCCCTCAGCGGCAGTTAACACAAATGGTAAATTATCTGAAAGATTTCCTGTCGTCAAGGCTGTCCTTCATCTCCTGCTCTGTTCTTATTAGTCATAGAACCACTAGCTAAGGCATTAAGATGTAGTAATAACGTCAGGGGCATCTCTATAGGTGATGAAGAGCATAGAATTTCATTATTTGCTGATGTTGTGCTTTTATACATGTCTAAACCAGATACCTCTGTCACTGCAGTAATGGACATCATATCTGAATATGGTAACCTGTCAGTGTACAAATCTAACCTTTGAATATCCCCTCTACAATCAACTTAGAAATGATATCTCCATTCCAACTGACTGAAATAGGCTTAAAATACTTGGGCATATATATTACTCCAAATCTTAAAGACCTGTTCACTTCAAATTATATGCCTTTGCTCACAAAGATTAAACAGAACCTGATGAACTGGTACCCGACCAAACACTCTTTTTGGCAGGATTGATGTCATCAGGATTCCTTCTCTGCTCAATCTATTCCAAAATATCCCCTGCCATCTCTCTCAGCCCTTTTTCTGAAAATGAATATATCTAAATATACACCACCGTTCAAAAGTTTGGGGTCACTTGAGAAATGTCCTTTTGTCATTAAAATAACATCAAATTGATCCGAAATTCAGTGCAGACATTGTTAATGTTGTAAATGACTACCGTAGCTGGAAATGGCAGATTTTTTTATGGAATATCTACATATGCGTAAAGAGGCCCATTATCAGCAACCATTACTAGTGTGTTCCAATGGCACGTTGTGTTAGCTAATCCAAGTTTATCACTTTAAAATGCTAATTGATCATTAGAAAATACTTTTGCAATTATGTTAGCACAGCTGAACATTGTTTTGCTGATTAAAGAAGCAATAAAACTGTCCTTCTTTAGACTAGTTGAGTATCTGGAGCATCAGCATTTTTGAGTTTGACTACAGGCTCAAAATGGCCAGCAACAAAGACCTTTCTTCTGAAACTCATCAGTCTATTCTTGTTCTGAGAAATGAAGGTTATTCCATGCGAGAAATTGCAAAGAAACTGAAGATCTCGTACAACGCTGTGTACTACTCCCTTCACAGAACAGCGCAAACTGGCTCTAACCAGAATAGAAAGAGGAGTGGGAGGCCCCAGGGGCACAACTGAGGAAGAGGACAAGTACATTAGAGTGTTTAGTTTGAGAAACAGACGCCTCACACGTCCTCAACTGGCAGCTTCATTAATTAGTACCCGCAACACCAGTCTCAACGTTAACTGTGAAGAGATGACTCCGGGATGCTGGCCTTCTAGGCAGAGTTGCAAAGAAAAAGCCATATCTCAGACTGGCCAATAAAAAGAAAAGATTTAGATGTGAAAAAGAGCACAGCCACTGGACAGAGGAACTCTGCCTAGAAGGCCAGCCTCCCGGAGTCGCCTCTTCACTGTTGACTTTGAGACCTCCATGCCCCAATGAATTGAGGCTGTTCTGAGGGGAAAAGGGGGGAGTGTAACTCAGTGTTTGGTATACTCAGTGTACCTTGTCTGTGAACAGCTAAAACAAGATGGCTCTCAAATGCCACCAATCACCCCTAATCCTCGCTGATGCCTCCACCCTCTACGAGAGAGAGAGAGAGCTGGAAAAATACCAAAAAATGACACATACAATACCATTTTGAAAAGACAAATGTTGCTCAGTCTTGCAGGTGTCCAGTCCAGCAGGCAAATCGCTGAGGGGTATACTACAAAGTAGCATCAATGAGTTAGCCACCTAACTTTGATAAACAACCAGAAATAACTATTTATTTTCTGGTTCATGAAGAAAGCTAAACTTAGATATGTGTTTTAGGTTGTTCAGTTAAGTAGACCATGTCCATTTCAAGCTTATCTTTCAAAACAAATTGTTATTTCAGAATATTTTGGCAAGTTAGCAGGCTAACTCCTTGATCCTCTTTTGTAGTATACTCCTCAGGTGAGACCCCACAGGTTACACTATAAGTCACTCAACTATTTTCAAAATAAAGAATTAATATCTGACACATTGAAACAGACACCTTACTCTACAAGCGCTCTCCAAATGCCCCTAACGTACAGTATGTATCACTTCCGGGCGCGGCTCCTGTGGAGCGCTGGATGGGCTGTCAATGTTTGCTTCATGTATTTTTTTATGTTTAACCTCTCTAGGGTCGGCGGGACGAAATCGTCCCACCTACGTAACAGCCAATGGAATCCTGTGGCGCGTTATTCAAATACCTTAGAAATGCTATTACTTCAATTTCTCAAACATATGACTATTTTACACCATTTTAAAGACAAGACTCTCGTTAATCTAACCACACTGTCCGATTTCAAAAAGGCTTTACAACGAAAGCAAAACATTAGATTATGTCAGCAGAGTACCCAGCCAGAAATAATCAGACACCCATTTTTCAAGCTAGCATATAATGTCACAAAAACCCAAACCACAGCTAAATGCAGCACTAACCTTTGATGATCTTCATCAGATGACACACCTAGGACATTATGTTATACAATGCATGCATGTTTTGTTCAATCAAGTTCATATTTACATCAAAAAACAGCTTTTTACATTAGCATGTGACGTTCAGAACTAGCATACCCCCCGCAAACTTCTGGTGAATTTACTAAAAATTTACTAAATTACTCACGATAAACGTTCACAAAAAGCATAACAATTATTTTAAATAGTCATATGTTTGAGAAATTGAAGTAATAGCATTTCTAAGGTATTTGAATAACGCGCCACGGGATTCCACTGGCTGTTGAGTAGGTCCCACTGGCCCAGAGAGGTTAAGGAAGACCTAGGCTCTCTGGGCTAGGTGGGACGTTTGCGTCCCACCCTAGTCAACAGCCAGTGGAATCCCGTGGCGCGATATTCAAATACCTTAGAAATGCTATTACTTCAATTTCTCAAACATATGACTATTCTACACCATTTTAAAGACAAGACTCTCGTTAATCCAATCTGTTATACTCACAGACACCATTCAAACAGTTTTAGAAACTTTAGGGTGTTTTCTATCCAAATCAAACAATTATATGCAGATTCTAGTTACTGGACAGGAGTAGTAACCAGATTAAATCGGGTATGGTTTTTATCCGGCCATGCAAATACTGCCCCCTATCCCCAACAGGCTAGGGACTATTCTCTAATTAGTTTAGCCCTGCCAATAATTAAGAACTGTGGCAACCAAGGAATGTTTGTTTCTTAAATTGCACCATGCATTTTTATCTGATGGCTTGATAAGTGTTTATTTTTTATACTGCCTGTCTGTTTGTGTTTGCCCACACACACACGCGCTCTCAAGCTCTCTCTCTCTTTCCATTGTCTTTCTTTTCTACCCCTGAAGACGAGCCCCCAGGTCACTACACTGGAAGACCCAGTCAAGGTGAGCGTGGTGTGGGCCGTGCATCCTTCCCATAACTCCACCTCCCTTTCTCCCTCCATCCATTTGTCTTTCTTTCCAACCCTCCCTCCCTGGCCCCTCCAGGCCCTGGCACTCTCTCCCACAGAGGAGGTTAGGGAAGCAGAGACACACAGCCAGAGTGACAGGCAGGTCAGCTGGGGGCCACTGGTGGGTGTGTAATGTGTTCCACTGGGTACCAGATGGCCCCTTGTGTCTCTCTCTGCTCCTCTCTCCAAAGGGTGCCTGGTAGCCCTTGGGCCGGGGCCTAGGGGTCAGAGAACATTTACTCAGTGACCAGTCTCCTCGGATATGGGAGGAGAGACAAAGCCCCAGCTCCTTCGGTAGGCTCCAGCGAGCTGTGCAGCTCTCTTCCAGCCAAGGTTAGAGAGCCCCAGACAGGAGTATGATACTCCTTCCCTCTGGCCGCTCCTTAGGAGCATCCAGCCTGTGTACACACACACACACACACACACACACACACACACACACACACACACACACACACACACACAACTGAGCAACAAGTCTTCAGGGCTCCAGATGACCACTGTTTTGACAGCCAAGGAGAAGAGATTGTCATTGAATAGACTAGTGATACCTGCGTGGTTATGAGCTTGGGGGGGGATACTGGACACACACACACACGTCTCACAGCAAGGTCGATTGTCATCACAATGGATTAATGTCTGAGGAGCTGCAGGGAAAAGACAGCGGAGCTGGCTACACTTACTGTTCTGTCAGAGCAAGTCCGGAAGAGCGGGAGAAAGGGGAAAAGAGAGCGAGAAAGAGGGGGAATGCACAGCACAGGACATGGGTGACTAACTAAACCCACTCATACAGTAAGCCTCCGTTTTACATGACTATAATACACGTGAGTAAATTCAAAATGTTTCTACATACTAAACTGTTTCTCTCCTTTCCTCCATGTCTTTCTCATTCCATCTAGGAACGAGAACCTTGGATGATCTTTACAAAATCAGTGAGAGCCAGGGAATGCAAAGCCAGGTAGGGAACAGAGGAGCCATACAGTATTCTCAGCCCAGGTGTGATGTCAAACGTCAGACTCAGAACACAGCATAGCTTCCCTTTTCTCTATAGCTAACTAAAGGAGCTATAGGAGTTCCCTCTCCCTTGGTCAGTTGTTTAAGAAAAGTATTCTCTCTTCTCCTCTCTTAGGGCCAGGAGGAACCTTTTCTGTTCTCCTGTCTCTTCTCCACTTCCCCAAAAGCAACCGAGAGCCATTTTTCAAGGGGGAAATGATTCAGGAGGAAGTGCGAAGTGAGGAGATGAGGTCCGGAGAGTCTGGAGATTCTCACGCTTCAGGTAGAAACTTCCACCTATTCTGATTGGCACAGTTGACGTTGGGTTTTGAAAACTTTAGCTCTGAATATAAATGGGGAAACTTAAGACAGCCAAAAAAATAGGAATCTAAGGCATATCTTTAAGTGAATCAGGCGATTCAAATTGTGACAATGCACATATTATCATCAGACAGAATGACAGTGAGGTAGATAGAATGAAAGGGATTGAGTGAGATTGGAACAGAGAATGAAAAAGAGAGTAAGACAAAGTGAGATGAAGAGAAAGAAAGTGTTAAAGAGGGTGAAGTATATATGAGATAGAGAGTCAGAGAGAGAGACCAGTTATATGAACTTCAGACTACCACAGGCAAAGAATCACAAACAGACAGACTGACAGAGACTGAAAGAGACTCACAGGCAGAGACTCACAGGCAGAGACTTACAAACAAGAGACTCACAGACACACCGACAGACTCACAGACAGAGACTGAAAGAGACTCACAGGCAAGAGACTCACAGGCAAGAGACTCACAGGCAAGAGACTCACAGACACACCGACAGACTCACAGACAGAGCATGAATCCCCCTGGTGGAACCTCATGGCTACTACACCTATCACATGCTGCCCAATGAACAGTGCACAAACATTTTTTACATTTACATTTTAGTCATTTCGCAGACGCTCTTATCCAGAGCGACTTACAGTAGTGAATGCATACATTTCATACATGGCCCCCTGTGGGAATCGAACCCACAACCCTGGCATTGCAAACACCATGCATTGCAAATACCATGCTCTACCAACTGAGCTACAGGGAAGGCAAACAGAACCAAATTTACCAGAAAGACACATAGATTAAACATACTTTGACAGTTAGTCCTATATCTGAAGCTATATCTATTCAGAATCTACACTTAGTCACCCCACCCCATCAAAAGAATACCATATCTTCATATTTCTCAAATTAAAAGAAGTACAGCCAACACTCAATTCCATCTGGAATGAATGACCCCTATAAGAATGGTTCTATCTGACCTACAAAGTCCCCAACCTCTGCCTGCTTATCCCTCCCTCATCTGTCTTTAGTGCAACAACTCCTGCTGACCTCTGGGACATGTGTTCCCATCTCCATTAGAGGGCTTTAATACATGGATGGTGCTTCTGCTGCTCTGGCCTTCCTGGGGCTTAGGCTACTATGCATTTTGAATATTATGTGTGGAGAGAGATGGTGCTTTGCTTTCAGACTTATTACACTGCCATACATTTTGTTTGGACACAAGGATTGGGGGAGGGGGGACAGGGGTGGGAGAGAGGGAGACAAGTAACACACACACTTAAAAGTATATACATCTGTCATTTTTGTTTCTCGAGCGACACATATGTTAACTATGTGTCCCCTGTCGTCTGGTGTTCTAGTACAGTATCGTGCGCAGTGTCGCAAATAAACATGCACACACACACCCACAACCACCTAAAGGCATTAAGTTGCAAGGTGGTCCGGTGGAGTCTTGCGCATAACAGCAGTGTGTTTAGTCAGTCTTTAAACAATATGCCAGGCCACAGGAGAGGTCAGTCACACCACCGTAATTCATGCTGGCGCAACATCGCCCTCTAAAGGACACTATGGGAACTACATCCAGCTTGTCCCTAAATGTATATTTTCTTCTGTAAATTTTAAGCCTTTCAAAATATGTAAAAACAATTGATGACAGTAATCGTCTTTAATCAATAGTCACAAAAAATGTTGGCCTTCTGTGCATCTGTTACTAAGTTTAATTCTCTGCGATAAGTGTGGGTTCAAATCTTCTTCATGTTATAAAGACATCACTGAAAGACAACTCTCAAGGCACTCACAATATCTCTTAGTGTGTGTAGATCGCCTTTAACAGGCTAATAATAACTAGACATCTTTTAAATTAGCATGCCCTTGCAAGGCTTGACATTCAGATACATTTGCCAGTGGCACATCGGGCTAGTGCCAACTGAAAGTTACTGTCCCGAATGAAAAGAATACTGGTCTGGGAAAACCTATATCCTATAATGACCTACCCTCTATACACAAATAACTGCATTTTAACTTGACAATATCATATTTACATTGGAGGAATAAAATAAAACCAAACAATCAATCTCAAAAAGGGTGTTATTGTTTTGAACAGTCAATCTACAGTTGTAAGGCCCTGCAAAATCAGTTTTATCTTTTGGTAAATTCCGTTTTCACAAATACGTTATTTCCAATTTCCTTGTTTTCCTCGTATTTCAGGTTTTCACTCTCAAACAAATCACACTTTTTATAGAAAAACAACTATGCTTAAACCATGCCAGGAGACCACATTTCAGGTCTGGGAACAATAAAATAAAAAACATTTGGAGGGTGCAGTTGCCCTTTAATTTAATTTCACCTAGCAAGAGACCATTGTGTTTGGTACTGTACAGTGCAAAATGTAAGCTACATGTGCTGGCAGAGTTTGCAAAACAAATGTCCCGCAATTGATACAAATCATCATCATCATCATCATCATCATATCATTTTGCCAGGTAGGCCTACTTTGCAGTCAACATTTAATTGGGAAGGCTTTTTGGGAAAGCCTTTAGAAATGTTCATAGAAATTGATGATTGATTTGAATTGATGATTGAATTGCACATCGCAAAGATTCAACCAAGACTTCGGACCAAACCTTTTGAATACCTGGTCTACATACCCATTGTTGCATACCCTTTGCTGTTTCAATAAATCTTGATAAACTAAAAAATAATAGTTGTGAACCAAAAACAAACATGACCAGTAAAAAAAAACATTTCACTGGCACCTTAGCGACCAGTTCAATATTGGTGTCACACTGCCAAGTCAAAGGGTCGCTAATGCGCTGACACTCTCTCTCTCTCTCTCTCTCTCTCTCTCTCTCTCTCTCTCTCTCTGCACAGCAGTCCACTCAGCTCACCTCTAGAACACCCCTTTTTCCTTACTTCTTCCTCTCTTCCCTTTTAACAAAGGTTTTCCAGCAGTGCACGGCCCCAGTGATTACTCCTGTTTAGCTGCTAACGGCTAGTGCTATCATTAGGACTAATGGTGTCATTAGCTAGCAGGGACTATTAGCCTGAGCCTGGGCTAGCCAGACTGATGCACTACACTAGCCTGGGCTGGTGATGGCCATTTAGAACAATAATTACACACAGAGACACAGGGAGACAAACAGCCACTCAGCTAATTAGACAAGTGGCTGTAATGAGGTGCAGAAAGATGATGGGGCTGGAAAACAGAAAAGGTGAGAAATATTTTCTAGCCTGGGTCGGTGTAAAACAAAGAGGGAGTTCCCAAACTATTGGTATCGGTTCGAACTGAGAGATGGAAGTATGAGTGGTATGTCCTATCTCTTTGAATACATCTAGTAGGACTACCATAGAGTCTAAGCTTTGAAGGAAAAGCCAAAGATGAGGAAAAATCCACAACTAGAGTGATATCTCTCAAAGTTCAGTAAGAACTGAGAGTACATTGTTTCATAACTTCTCTACTGGAAGACAGAGAGAGAGTGGAAATTAGATTGAGGCCTGTATATTTTTCCTAATGCATATTACTGGATCTATACAAGACGTGGCAATGAATCTGGACTTGGCTTGACTTTGGAGACCACTTTGCAGGTAAGAAAATGTCTTGATTTGGGGGTAAATGATGACTATGATGGGAGTTTACTTTTGATGTATATGGCCTAAAAACATCCATCACATGTGAAAGCCCTGTCCCTTCAGTAGAGCTGTGTGACCCCTGACCTTTGCTGTTGATAAGGATGTTTTGGGGTTTGAGGTCTTTGCAGACGATGCCCTCCTGATGCAGTGAGTCCAGGGCAGAGACCATCTCGACGGCCCAGCACCTTACAAACTCCTCTGGAATGCTGGCCTGGAAACTGCAGCATACAACTGGTCCAGCTCTGTCCTTATCTGACTCTACTATGTCCTCCACACCAAACACAACACCCCCAAAGCCAGCTCCTCCCCCTCCTCCAGCTTGTGGTGGAGCTGCAGGACATCTGAGTGAATTTGGGGGAGGCTTTGGCCAGCTCCTCCTCTACGGCCTCCAACGCCCCCATTACCGCCTCCAACGCCCCCATTACCACCCCCACACCGGCCATCACCCCAGGCAGGTTAACCAGTAGTTCAGGGGGTCGCCCCTCATCCTCCACCACCTCCTCTTTAAAGCAGAATGGAAACACCAGGATTTAGAACACCAGCTAACTGTAACTGTAAATCGTCATATTGGCATTGTTGCATCACTGGCAGGAGAAAAATGTTGGAACTCCCAAAAATGGCTGAATTTACCGAGTAGCTCCGAGTCTGAGAATGAGTTTATGGCAGAAGATTAAATAACGTTAGTTAGGGAGCCAATAAACCTACTGAAGCCATTCATGTTTGAGCCGATCGTTGCCCCAGATCAAAGAGTTTGTTCTCGATGCAGTAACTACACAGATATGCCGCCTGAAATAACTCAGCTAGAGGGTCGGAGTAGCGGTGACATAAACTGGTGTGAGTGCGGATGCTGCCAGAAAATGGCTAGGGAGTATGAGTGTGTGGTTGTAGAGAGAATGTGGTGATACAGCACAAAATCCCAGCGGATGGTTGCTGTATTACATCCAGTCAGCAGTTGCTCACAGCAGTTGACTCTGTGGCCAGTGACCCACTGTTGTTCTTTCATGATGTGGTGAACTGCGGTGATCCACTTTTCTTTTAGCACCTGGACACTCCCACCAGCAGTGGCAGCACAGTACCGCGTTTTTTTTTTTATTATTATTTTTCTTTTTTTTTAGGGGTGGATCAGCTTAATATTGCGGAAAGAATATTGCTTCCATCAAGGTAATTGTCTGCATCATTTCCAATCCCCCATATATTTTTTGGGTAAATATATATATCCATACACGCATGCATACATATACACATATATACATACACATACCTATATAAACATACATACTTTTTTAAAGAATATACCTTTATTATTATTCCCCGCAAACCCTACCACCGATCCCCAAATTGGAGTAAACTAATAAACACTTCGGCTTTTACCTTCGATTTATTCATCTTATACACATTTTACAGATACAGTCTATTTTACAATAGTTATTTTTTGTTTGTTTTTAGTCCTTCCTCTATTTCTGATGTCCATCCAGTTTGATTTCTATTTGTAACTGTGTTATTTCACAAAAGTTCTGAACCGATATACATTTTACAGACCCCGTATGTTTTACATTGTTTATCCTGTTATTAGTCCCACCCTTCAGCTCCATTCAACCCCTCCCATCTATCTCTCAACATCATCCATTTCGGATTTCTATTTGCCATATATTTTTCAACTGTGCTGTGATGCTTCGCAAAACAATTGAACCTTTGTATTCTCATAGCTTCTACAGATTGTAAATTAAAAATAAACATTTTTGCTAAAGTAATTATTATATTATTGATTGATTGACTATGGCTTTTCAAATCACCCAGTATTGCTATCTGCAGCATTAGTTCTAGGCAAATGTTGCAATTCTTCAGCCATTCCTGGACCTGTGACCAAAAACGAGCTACATATGGACAATACCAAAATAAATGATCTAATGACTCTGCCTCCTCACAGCAGAATCTGCAGAGCTGGAAAGATTGTATCCCCCATACATATAACATTCTATTAGTTGCAAGAAGTTTGTATAGTAATTTAAATTGAAAAATTTGCAGTTTTGAATCCGGCGTTGTTTTGCGTATCAATTCATAAACCATGTGCCATGGAATGGGTACATCGAAAATCTCCTCCCAACTATTTTGCAATTTATATGGCACAGCTGTCAGTTTTTTGGTCCTTAAATGAAATTGATATATGTTTTTATTTATCACACTTTCTTTAACCATTTATGTTCTTTAATACAGGTCCGACATACAAGTTCCTTACTTTTTTCCCTTCTACTTGCCTCTTCCATTTTTGTGGTAATGCTGCAATTAATTGGTTGTAATTTTGGGTAGAGCAGACATTTCCATATGTCTATGTTAGCTGCATGTGTGACATCACTCCACCAGTCCTATTTATAATATCATTCACTAAAATATACCTTTTTTAAACATTTCTTTGAAAAATACTTTTTTTTATCAATAACTATATTTGAATTTAACCACAATATTTGTTGTATTATGTGTTCTGTCTTTTCAGGTGGATTAAACTGAAATTGCAACCAACCTTCTAAGGCTTGTTTAAAAAATAATGATATTTTGGAGATTGTTTCCTTTTCAAAGATCCGAAAGTGGGCAGGTGTAATCTGAATAAAGGGAAAAAGGCCCTTCTTGAACATAGGATGAGACATTCATACCAATTTACTAGAAAACCAGTTTGGATTTAAGTATATCTTTGGTATGACTGATGCCTTTAGTGATAGGTCTAATGCTTTAATATTTAATAATGTCTGCCCTCTGAATTCATATTCGTTATATAAATAGGCCCTTTTAATTTTTATCTGGCTTGCCATTCCAAATTAAATTGAATCATTTTTGTTCATATAATTTAAAAAGCAGGTCACTAGCTGTAGGCAAAAACCATAAGCAAATAGTTAAACTGTGATATAACTAAAGAGTTAATCAGGGTGATTTTTCCACCAATAGACAGGTATTTTCCTTTCCATGGTAGAAAGATCTTATCTATTTTTGCTAACTTTCTATAAAAATGTATTGGAGTGAGATCATTTCTTTCTTTTGGGATTTGTATACCGAGTATGTCCACATCTCCGTCAGACCATTTAATTGGTAAACTACATGATAATGTAAAATTTGCATTTTTTAGTGATCCAATATGTAATATATATCCACTTATCATAATTTGGTTTTAATCCAGAGAGGATAGCAAAAGTATCTGGATCCT